>NC_056738.1:437944112-438043649 GCF_019279795.1 Protopterus annectens | reverse complement strand
CCATGCATTTAAGTAACAAAATTTAGCTAATTTTGAACGGATTTATAATAAAAAATCAGATTTTAAAAAAAGACTTCAGCTGCTACCAGAAAATAAATCATTCTTTCCAGTGTGCTCTCCATTCTAAGGGTTATTCCTGTCTTCCAAAAACAGCAAATGCATTTTAATACTGAAAACAGTGAGGTTTAGAATCAATACCAAAGTAATTTTCTGCATTTGCACATTTGTTCAAATTTGTGACACATGTGGCCTGTTTAGAATGGTGTTTTGTAACTGTTTTATTCCCTGAACCTGAGCTACATTAACTGTAGCACATTATTGTGGCTGCAGATAATTTTTGGACTGCATAAACCTAATGTCATGCATGTCATCACTGACTTAAAAAACTCATAGGCAAACGAGAGTGAAGCATACAGAAAGAATAGTTTTAATATGTTTAAACATCTTGACTGCATAAAGATTATAACATATTTAGTTTCTTTACATTCTTACAGATTTAAATTTTGCTGTCTGGATTACATGAATGTAAGCCTTTGCCAGCTATTACAAGCTTGAACACATAACCACAATTTTTTTCAGCACTTTTTTATTTTTATTTATTCATTTATTTATTGCAACTGAGTGGAGTGGAGTGAAGTGGAGTGGAGTGGAGTGGAGTGGACCATGTGGCCAATGTTTAGCCATAACCTTGTTAAAATCACAGAATAAAACACAGTAACAGAGGCAACATGATATTATAGAGTTAAATTCCACATATCCATCCCTATATTAACCTGCTTGTCCTGCTGAGGAACACAGTGTTAGTAAGATGATGAGGGTAGAAGAGACCTTCTTATTTCCAAAAAAACAGTCTCTGCTTTATCTGTAATACCCCTGGGCATTTACGGGCAAGCTGAGGGATATACTGCCTCCAACTTGTTTTTGATCTGCATTGAGGTCTCTTTCCAGTTGACTGTGCATGGTACGTCTTCTGTAGCAGATGCCCAGGAACTACCCTCACATGCTGCCTAACACTTATGGACAGTAGCTGTACCATGAGATCCTTCCAAATTCATAGGTTCCTCATCCTGTATTGAAAAGTGAACCCAGGTAGCCTGTAAAGGAACTTGATTTCTGCTGCTTATATCCATGATCTCATCCTTTCAAACACTACCCAAAGCTCATGACCAGCGGTGGGAATGAAGACATAGACCGACATGTAAATAGAAAGCTTTGTACTATGACTTAGCTCTTCCTTCTTCACCACAGTCCTGTACACCACCTGCAATGCAGCTACCTCTGAATATAGCTGCTTGATTATGTCAGGACTTCACTCTTGAACAAGACTCCAAGATACTTAAACTCCTCTACCTACGAGCCTTCCAAAATGTGTAAAGAACAAACCACACTTTTCCAGGGAAAAAATCATGAGATCTAATTTGAATGTGCTGATTTTCATCAACCACTTCATACTCAGAATTGAATAATTCCACTGACTTTGGATAACCCATCATCTGAGGTTAGGAAATGTCATGTATGGCACCCTAACATCCCCCAGACTGGATAGATATCAAACTTTTGCTGAGCCATGCTATCCTTTCCATATAAATCATACACAATGACTTACAGGGTCTTTGAATATATTTGACTTAACTCTTTCTTTCTCCTCAAATACAGGGGCCGAATGGCACACAGCAGAAGCCATGGGACCTTGTACTGTTGCATCATTTCTCACAAGAAATTTAAGGGTATAAAGTCATATACCTTCTCCAAGTCCAGAAAACATGTGTAGATACCGTTGGCAAACTTGTAACTGCATTCCAATATCTGTATAATGACAAAAAGTTGATATGATTCTCCATACCCTAAACAGAATACTTATTGCTTTTCCTGAAGCAGATACTCCACTATTGAATGAAGTCACTTTTACAGCTCCTTCATAAAGGTGACCATCTAGTATCAGAATATATCTTCCTGTCCACCTTTTTTCAAAATGAAGACAACTTCCTTAATCTGCCAGTCAATAGGTACATTGAAAAAGACATTTAATCATAACATGCTAATTATGTCGAGTGCCATCAGTATTCACATCCCTGCCCTTGCCATAGAAGAACTGTTTAATCAATATAGTGATTTCAGCAACAAAAGGAATCCTGTTCTATCTTCTGCTTCTACACTGTTCATAAGAGGGAAGGTAATATCCACAAAATGCAGGAAGTCTTTAAAGTGTTCTTTCTAACAATAACAATGTCATTTGTTGAAGTTTGCATTTCTCCACCACAGTTGAGACCACCCTAGTAAATATCCTGTACCCTCTTATGAGTTATTCATTAGTTTACCAGAGCCTTTTTAAGGCCATTCAGAACTCATTTTCCTTGATATTGCCAAACTCCAACCATAATTGAACCTTTGCTTCAGTGACTACTGCATCTGCTGCAGTCCTAGCTTGTCAGAACCTGTAGTCAAATCTAGAGACACTCCAGTTTACATTACACAGAAGGTCTCTTAGGTATTTTATTTATTTTTTTAATTTGATGGCATTTCTTACTACTGATGACTACCAGAAGGTTTCAGTGTTATTGCCATGACAAATGATACCCTCAGTGTTGCCATGTCTCCTTAGCACTGCTTCTGCTATTGAGTTCTTGATCATGGCTCATTCAGACTCCATTGCGCTGAGTGTTCTTTGATTTAAGATTGACTATTTGAATAAGTAACTGCATTACCTATTGACATTTCTTAACAGTTTGGTGGCGCAACTCAGATCAGAAATCCAGGGATGGGCTCGAGCAGATGGCTGACGTCTCAATAATGGTCCCGCAGACGGTTTTCTGTCTTTCGGGACCTCAGACATTTGCAAGTGCCTGATTTACATTATAAGTCTTCTTTTTTTTTTCTCTCTCTTTCATTGAACTTTCAAAAAGGTAAGTGGCATGATTTGTTACTGAATGAGTGGGTCTAAATGATAATCTTCTAGTGACATACGTGTGAGTGTGGGTTACCGACTGTAGTTCAGTGTCCAAAAAAAAAGAGAGACAACATGGGAGTGAGTGCAGGTAAAGAATTACAGCCAGAAAGAGGAACTCCGGCTGGCTACATGTTTTACAAAGTTTCATGAGAAAACTGTTTGTATCTGAATCACTGGCTTACTCTCACCAAGGATGATGGGAAATTATGCTTCCCAGCTAATGGCAGTTTTGACAAAGATGTACTAACTAATTTTATAAAGACACTAAAAGAAAAAGGGAAAAGGGTACCGCCAGGATGTTGGGTGGCTTTTAATGATTGGCAAGCGGAATCAAAAGATAGGGAATAGGACTCCATAGTAAGAAGCTTAAAATTTAATCAAGACAAATTAAAAGGGCAGTTGAAGGCATTGAATCACACAGCATATAAGATAGTAATAGTAGAAGGGAAACACTTAGAGACCCCGCCATATAAAGGGCTGTACCCCATAGTGGGCTTAAGTCAGTTAAATATAGGTTCAACTGAATCTTCCGAGGAAGAATATATTTTTACCCCATCCCAACAGACCGCGCCACCTGCTTATGAAATAGTGGGCCAGGCGCATGAGCCACCAGCTCAACAGCAGGTGCAACAACCTGAGATACTCTAGCCTGTCCGGCAACCCACCAATGATACTGTTCAGCAACAACAGTTGTTGCAAGGTGCGGATCAAATGGCACCAACAGTAAATGATTCCCAAGTTACGTCCACCTCCGCTGAAGCAGCTAGTCAAAGTACAGACCAACTCGACCCTAGACGTCAGCTTAGAGATGAATCCACCCCTTATACTGGCCCAGAGATACACACTAGATCTAGGGATCCAAATTTAATGTTTTTAAAATTTCTTAAGGGCAACAAAAATCAGGGGTCAAAATCCACACAGAAACCACTAGGGCAGTTCTCAATTCTCACTGATACTGGAAAAGGTTATTTAAGACCAGATAGGATCAATCCTGATTCTGATGAGGACTCTTCCTCCTCATCTTTGTCCGAGGATGATGATGAAAAAGGATATTTTCCCTTAAGAGTAGTCCCAAACCCTGCACATGGTAGAGATGAAACTGGCCCTTCTACCATAACTGTTACCACGGCGTGGTCGGGTGTAGATTTTCAAGCGATCGTAAAGTCACTTCCACTCATATGGTCTAACCCAGCAAAAGCCCAACAAATTTTGGCTGGTCATGTTAGTCTTCAAAACCCCACTATTGAAGAAGTAAGGGCGGTGTTGCAATACGCTGTTCCAGCTGACCTTTTAAAATGAATATGGGACTGTGCAAATGTCTCAAATCCTTTTCTGCAGCTTGGAACAATGGGAAATGATGGCTTTGAGTCAGTTAGAAGCTGCATACTGGACTCCATTATGGTTATCTGTCCCCCTCTTCCTAATTGGTCAAAGATTAAGGCCATCCACCAATATGAAGACGAACCAGTGGACTCCTATCTATTATGTCTTACTGACACTTTTGAAGCCTACTCAGGGTATCCCAAGTCGACAGAAGGCCCCACAGCCAATGGGTTGTCCGCTACCTTCATAGATGGTCTTCTACCCCCGGTTCAAGATCAGTTGAAGAAGGTGTGTTTAAATTGGCTCAGTCTAGGCTTGCATGCACTAGTTACCCAGGTGCAGTATCTATCTGACCTTATGATAAAGGAAAAAAAGGACATACAGAATCAACTTCTTCAGGCCCAGTTACATATGTTCTCTTCCTTTGGGCAGTGGGGCCAGGGAGTGAGAAATCACTTGGGAAGATGAGGCCTTAATGGACCAGGATTTCAAGCACAAGGCCCCTCTCGGCAACCCTCTGCAAATAATGGCTTCCGACAACAGGTTCGGAGGCAAATGGGGGATGGTGGTGGAAATAGTAACCTCTATTTCAATTGTGGATAGGCTGGTCATTGGAGGGACAACTGTCTGTACCTAGTACCGCAACCACCACCTCCCTTTCAAGAATTTTCACCAGGCAACCCCTTTAGACAAAAGGAACAGTCTCAGTCAGGCCACAATTAGCCTTGGGACTCCACCTCAACCCCTCCTACCTGGCCTGATGCCCAACAGTCACTATAGAGCTCCCCTGAACAGACACAGCAACTTTTCCCATTTGTCCCAATTGACCAGCAAGGCCCATTCCTAACATTAACCGTGAAAAATAATCCTATCCCTTTCCTAGTAGATACAGGGCCACCAAGTCTGTACTTACACTGAAAGCTGCCAAAAATCTACCCTTCTGCGGCAGCACCACTAAAGGCATGGGACTTTCCGGGATCCCCATAAGCTACCCCGAAACAGTTCAAGTAACAGTGAGCCTGGGTCCTTTAACAGAACATCATGCCTTTTTAGTTGGCATGTCAGCACCATTGAACCTACTCAGCCATGATCTGTTATGTAAACTAGGGTGCACAGTTTATTGCACTGAAGAGGGAATTTTTCTGGAAATCCCTCTAGAAGAACAAGACCATGTCATGTTAGGAACATGTACCTCCACCAATTCCAACTAGTTGCAAGCAGTGCTCACACTTTGTCAAGAACAACTTACTCCTTCCCACCCCTCACTAGATGCTCTTCTTGCGTCACTATGGCCCGTCCATGACAATGATGTGGGCCTCTTGCATCATGCGGATCTAGTTAAAATCACCTTGAGGCCTGGTGCAGCGTTACCCAAAGTGCCTCAATACTATCTTTCCGCCCAGACAGAAGCAGGAATTGCTCCAGTAATCCAATCATTATTGCAACAGGGCATTATAGTTCCTACCATTAGCCCATGCAGTACTCCTATTCTACCAGTCAAGAAACCAGGCCAGGAAACATATCAGTTCGTTCAAGACATTAGGGCCATTAACAAGGCCATTCTACCTGCCTTCCCTATAGTGCCTAATCCTGCTACTATCCTGAGCTGCAGCCCTCCGTCTGCCACCACTTTCTTTTCGATAGACATTTCTTCTGCATTTTTCTCTATTCTGATTCATTCAGATAGTCAATATCTTTTTGCATTCACATACCAGAGGCAGCAATATATGTGGACTAGATTCCCCCAGGGGTATGTAGAATCACCTATGCTTTTTTCCAGAGAAATTAAGCAGCAGTTGGATGCTCTTGCTCTTCCTGCCAAAACAGCACTGGTGCAGTATGTTGATGACATACTCTAATTTGCAAGCAACATCCTTGCTGTTTTGCAGTATTTGGCTCTTCAGAGTTTTAAAGTGAACAGATCCAAACTGCAGTCTTGCCAACTCAAAGTTAAATATTTGGGTCATTTAATCTCGCATGGCACGTGAAGTGTTTTGCCCTCCCGAGTAACAGCCATCCAAAATGCATCCTGTCCCACTATCCAGTGCCAGCTACATGTTTTTTTAGGACTGGTGGGCTACTGCCACCAATGGGTCCCTAATTTCTCAGAAATTACTCAGCCCTTACTTGCTTTATTGAAGAAGGATACTCTCGAGCCTCTTCCCTGGTCAGGGGAACATGAGAATGCTTTCCTACAGCTCAAGGTACAGTTATCCAAACCACCTGCCCTAGGCCTACCAGATTACTCGAAACCATTTATTCTTTTCTGTAGTGAACGAAATAAGGTGGCATTGGGTCTTTTAGCCCAACAATGCACCAGAGGGTACCGACTGATAGCATATTTTAGCACCCAGTTGGATGTTGTAGCTTCTGGATTACCTGCATGTCTGAGGGCAGTCGAGACTGCAGCTGTCCTAACGGACCTTGCAGCCTCCATTATCTTATGACACAATACCTTTTTAGCTGTCCTTCATGCAGTTCATGCCTTACTCTTAAAAACAAAAACACAATATTTGTCTCCCTATAGACTGACAAAATATGAATTGATTTTACTTGCTAACCCTGCCCTCCAGGCATAATTAGTCCCCACCTTGGATGAGGGTGAACCACATTATTGTCTTATTGTTGTTAATTCTTCTCTTCCTCCTAGGTAAGACCTCCAGGATGTCCCTTTACAAAATCCAGATCTGATACTTTTCATTGATGGGCCTTGTCTGCGCAATCAGAATGGACAGCTGTCAGCTGCTTGGGCTGCCTGCTCACAAAACGCTGTATTGTCAACTGGAACTTTACCACCTGGTTCATCAGTTCAAGTAGCCAAATTAATAGATCTCTCTACTGCCTGTCAATTGGCCAAGAACAAAGTAATCAATATATATACTGACTTCCACTATGCACATGGTGTAGTACATGATTTTGGCAATTTATAGAAAGAATGTGGATTCCTTACATCTAGTGGTACTGTTATCAAGAATGCCTTTTATTTCAACATGTTGTTACAACGTCTCTTGTTACCAAAACAAGTTGCTGTTATTAAAATTGTAGCCCACCAGTCTTATGACTCTTTTGAAAGTAAGGGAAACATGGCAGACTGGGCTGAGAAATAAGCTGCTCTTTCCACTTCTGTTCAGGGGGGTCTACTTCTGTTGGTCGTCAGCCCATTTCACTGAAACTCATTTGGTCGACAGCTCATTTGATCGACAAAAAGTATTCAAGGCAAAAACCTGGGATTTGCCCCCCCCCTCCCCGCCCCATTGTTGTGCGACTGTGGAGTTGTTATATATAGTTGGGGGGGTGTGGGGGGCACAGCCCCCCACCTAGAATGTTTGTCGATCAAATGAGCTGTCGATCAAATGAGTGTCAGTGAAATGGGCTGTCGACCAACAGAAGTAGACCCGTTCAGGGACATACAATGCAGCTGTGTATATTTAAACAGGTATTGCAAAAGCCTACTTTCTCAAATCAGTGTTGATTGAATCTACAGAACAGTGCATCAGATTCCAATGTGACTCAAGGATACATGCAAATTGTAAATGTGGTGAAGACTCCATCTGAAGACATCAGGATGGGTGCCCTGTAGCACCAAAAGCCTTTTTACACCAATTAATTTGGGCCTATCATCTTATTGTATTTTATTTATTTTTATTTTACATTTGTTGACCAGGCTAGTCTAACTGGATATATGTCCATTTTCAGTAGAGGCCCAGGGTGAAAAGCTCCACTAAACAGATAGTCGCAACTCTATCTTCCTAATCTTCTTTATCTAACTAAAAATCTTCCTGTTCATTTGGGCCAGAATTCACTAATTAAGCTGATCCAATGTGATTGGTATGCACCTGGTCTTTCAGCATCTGTATGCCATTTTGTGTCAAGTTGCTCAATCTGTTTACAGTTTAACATTTCAAAAGGCATCCAAGTCTCACCCCAGCCTCTACCAAAACCATTAGGTCACTTTTGTGCCCTACAATGGGATTTCATCGAACTACCTCCTTCTGCATGTTTCAAATATGTTCTTGCTATAATTGATGCTTTCTCTGGCTGGGTTGAGACCTATCCATCTGCCAAGAATGATGCTATTTCTGTTGCTAAGAAGCTATGCACTGAGTTTATTCCCCATTTTGGGGTACTGTGCCATATTTATTCTGACGGAGGCACGCACTTTACCTCACAGTTGACACAAGCAATTTGCAAAACGCTAGGTATTGTATTAAAGTTTCATTGCTCTTATGGACCTCAGTCTTGGCATTATTGAAAGGGCATATCAAACCATCAAGGTACGCCTAGCTAAGCTTACTGCAGAAACAGGCCTCACCTGGGTACAAGCACTACCTTTGGTATTATTCTCCATGCAAGGCCAGCCTCATCACTCCATGGGTCTTTCTCCACATGAAATTATTATGGGTCGACCTATTCGTATGCCCCTCACCCCACCACCTCCTTTTTCTGATTATCAGTTGCATGATGCTAATTTGTTGTCCTGCTCTAAATCTCTTGTTTCTGTTTTACAGCATCACCATAATCAGATCATACAAGCTCAAACTCTACCCGAACCTGACCTGGCAAATCACCATCAACCAGGCAACTGGGTGTATGTTAAATTCTTCAGTCAGAAAACAGTCTTGCAGCCCCATTGGAAAGGGCCCTACCTGGTTTTGCTCACCACCTCCTCTGCTGTTTGACTGTAAGGATCATCTACCTGGATACACATGTCACAAGTCAAGAAAATTGTGCCCTCAGAAGATCAACAACCACTTTCTTTCTCTTCACATCAGGACATTCCACAACCTGTTGTACATCGTACCTGAAGCCACACTAAACCACCCTCTTAAAGCTGCAACTCTTCTAGCCATGACCACAGCCTCCCCCACTACTATGCATCTCCTGACATACTCAACTGACTCCTCACTCAAGACTCCATCTCTTTGGTACAACTGTACAACTGCAATGTCAGCCTTCCTTGTGGGCCACTCCATTCCCTCAGAAACATTGTACATGTATTTTCAGCACACTTCTTGTACTTGTACTTCTACTTTTGATATTGTTGCCATTCCTTTTTTCAGCTGCTTTCACCAGTGTTATGACCACCCCACACCTTCATGTCCACCGAGGAGCAACTAGTTGGCACCCGAACTTTAACACGTATCACGCCTTCAAGTTGATGTATGCCTCCTCTTTCAATATCAGTAATTGTTGGGTTTGCACTGTGATTCCTAGATGGTATTCCATTTATGAGCTTTCCCCCCAACACCTCTATATACCAGCCTATTTTAACCAATCTTACTGGGGATTGTTGTCACATCTTAACAAGACTGTGTCACTTTCGTTGGCCTTTCACCAGCATGGCATTTTGTGTCTTAAGCAGAATGGGTCCAAAAAAGTGGGGTGGAGTAGTTGTGACACTTCTATCTTAAGAGTCTGCCACGCCATCCTTCTATCTTCTATTACAAATCAAGCAAGGGTCAGAGAAGTGTCTTTTTCTGATTCAAAAATGTGCCCACAGGGTAAGGCCAGAAATCAAGTGACATCAAAGCGACTAAATAACATGCACAAACTACTTCATCAGCAGGAATGGATTTTTGAAGACAACATGCAGAGACATAACCTCTCTAAATACGCTCAGATGCAGGATGACCTGGGCTTTAATGTATTTTTCCATACTGTTATTAACAATAGTTTCTGAAAATGTCTCAAAGGTAATCTTAAATTATGGCTACTACTTTATCTGTGGAAAGAAAGCATATAGATGGCTACCTGAGAATTGGTCTGGCAGCTGTTTTCTGGGTTATTTAGTTCCGGCCATATGATATGTATATACATTACCCTGGGGAAAGATCCAAAATGTTTGAAAAGTGAAGGCTCCTAGTAACCCTGTTGGTAAGGGGGATGCATCCTAGATCTCCCATCATGATCTTGACCATGCCAACAATAAAGGGTTAGCACATATGGACCTTGGGGATGATGTCCTTTTCTGGGATGGCATGATTACCCTCTTATGGAGTCGTAAAATCAATTTGGGAACTGAGAAAACTGTCAAAACTCCTTGAAACCCTGAGCAATGCAATTTTTTCAGCACTAGAACTTATAACTATCATGAGAGCTGTGGTCCTACAAAACCGTATGGCTCTTGATTTCATACTTGTGGCTAAAGGAGGTACTTATGCTTTAATCCATGAGGAGTACTGTACTTTTATTCCTGACAATCAACATGAGATAACTAGCCATTTGGAGCTGATCCAGAAGATGTCAGACCTGTCAGAGGCTAAGGATGCTGATAGCTCCACATGGGCATAGTTGATTAAGGTATTCTCCAGCTGGGGAGGTGGCATACTAAAGCTGCTAATGCTAATTGCTATACTTGACTTAATAACTTTTCTGGTTCTGTTTTTAATAAAGACATTAATTTGTAAACTATTGGCTGCCAAGGCAGCAAAAGCTCAAAGTTTTACATGCCAGTTTTTAAAGATAAAAGTAATGAAGTAAACATGTGCAATAATGCTGGGATTTCACATGTCATGGTAATGTTGAGTTATGAACATATGTTTGATAGACTGTATAGTGATGCTTAACCAGCATAAAATGGGGGATTGTAAAATCTGAAAGGTCAAAAGCAGGTGTATTGAAGGTTAAGAGTACGTGATTGACTGCACGGAGTAAGCAAATACTGTGATCAAATGTTATGTGGTCAAGGAAACAGGTCCTTTTATGGACTTATATCCGATTTTCTTTTTCTACCTGGCAATAAGTATTCAGGTATGTCTTAATGCTTACAGGAAACTACCTGATTGGTATATGCAGATCCTTTATTGTCTATTGGTGCACCTAGTTAACTTAGTGTCAGTATTATCTAACTGTATATAAGCTCAGAATTGCTTTTCTTTGGGGATACTCCCTATATTGATTTTGGGTCTCCCACACGTATGTTAATAAAAGTGTCTGCAAAAGAGAGAACTTTTGCTGAGTGTTCTTTGATTTACGATTGACTATTTGAATAAGTAACTGCATTACCTATTGACATTTCTTGACAGGTGTCACTGATAAAAATTATTATAAGCCTGCAAGAACTTTGTGTATAGTCCATCAAGGTCAGGCTCACTGTAGATGGAAATATAAATGAGTCAGTGGTTAGCATTACATGAAGTCACTGGATAGAAATCAGAATAGAGAACTGATCCAACAAAACACTAGGGTATTATTCTCATCATTCCTTGAGTCAGAATGATCCATGTAAGGCTGTTTATTGGAGTGACAAATGTCTCTGCAATCAGTTCAGGAGTTAATACTCTGATTATTTTAGTGATGAAATCATTGTACTGCCGCAATTACATCTAGCTATGCCAGAAAAGCTCATGACTATTAAGAAGAGATGATTGTCTACTTCTTAAAAAAATCTGCTTTGGCCTTGATAGTATTTTTCAGTCATTTCTCAATCCACAGTAACTGGCTCAGACTTGTTGCCTATTAATGCACATATCTCTTGTCATACATCTTCCTCTGTATAAAGGCTTTTCTAAATTCTATGTTACTCATGATCCAGTGTCATTACTCTGTTATTACATCCTTTTTTAATTTCTCCCACTGATTTTAGTTTCTAATACCTTGACATAATTGGATCCTATTCCTAATTGAGTTTATAGTTAAAGTTCCTGAAATTAGTATTTCTTTAATCTTTGATGTTTGCCAAGAGTGTTCTTATCAGCATCTGCACTGTAGACAGTATTGCCTCCTTTTGCACTTCATATGGAGTTATATATATCAGTAGCATGTTTAAGTATGATGTATATAATAACAAAAGGGCAGCTAAATGATCAGTGATATGGCACTTTGGGAGCCAATGTATGTGCATGTGTCTGAAACCAACAAGCTGAAACGCATTCCTGTGACCATTATGTATTTCACCTTTTCAAAATGAGACATAAATTTACACAAAAAGTGGCTATAATTAGATAGCAAGGACAGGTCATGTGTAAAAGCAAAGGCAGTTACATGATCATTATTAAATGTTCATTGATACATTGCATTGGAAGCATTGTATGTGTCTGAGACCAACAATCTGAAGTACATTAATGTTGACATTTTATTCATGTGCCTTCTTCACAGTCAGAAATGGTATGACCACTCAGAAGGAGCAAAATATAGTCTGACTCCATTCCAGTTATCTTAACCTACTCATTTGCTTCCTGTATCCCCCCACAGCTGATTTGAAGTCACCAGACAATCCTTTAACTATGCTGCATCTGTCTCTCTCTCTCTCACACACACACACACACACACACACACACACACACACACACACACACACACACACACAAAACCTGCACTCATAATCAGGGCTCAAGTCTAGCTGTTTCATAACTAGTACCCTTTCTGTCTGCTGTACATATCTTTGTCCTTGGCTGAGACAGTTAATAAGGTCTGGATTCTCTGGTATTATTAATTATTAATTTTTAGTTTGTGGATAAAGACTGCAGACGTCTTGTTGTGGTAAAATTATAGAGCAACCATATTATTTAAAAGCAGAAAAGCACAGGAATACACTTACAATTCTGAAAGTGGTTTTCTTCACTTCTTATCAATCAGCAGCAGACATGCTTTCCAAATGAATGTCAAAATGTAAGAGATGACCTTGAAGGATTGAACACACTAGTGGTGTGTGTGAGCTGTGTCATTTATGGAGTAAGCTTACTAGAAATAAGCCAAAGTGCATTTTGTTTAGGACAAGTATTGGACATTTATTATCGTACCAATGAAAAGGCTTATTATTTATAGAGTTATTTTTTTCATTTTACAAGAACAGGAAGCTAAATTGATACTGCACAGAAAGAAGATTAACTTCTATAAACAGATGTGCTAGGAAATATAGAAAGTTTACAGGTGGCTCATTGGTCCTGCCTTTGCATGCCTGTCTAGCTCTCAGCTATGAGTAGAACAACATGTTTTAGTTACCTATGAGATGCACAATGTATGTGCATTTAAAGTCCATGTACATCTATACACAAACTTCTGTATAGTAAGGGAGCTGTTTAATATTAAAACTTTAGTAAAGACATGTTAGGCAGCAACTTTGGGTGTGAGTGTTACTCATCCTGCAGAATCAATTACTTGTGTTTGGCAAATAACTAACAAAATTGTAACCATGTCAACCTATGTGAAGATATACCATCTCTAAGTGGCAAAAGCAGGAAATCAGCCTGCAGGATATCAAAATTATCTTTGTGCCAATCAAGATGGCCAACTGGTAACTGTGTGAATATAATAAATAAATAAAAATACATTATTCAGGTGTAACAATAAGGATCTCAAAAGTAGGTTTATGATAAAACAAGAAATTATGACTTGGAGGCATTAAAATGAGAAACCATAATTTATAAAGAACATCTGCAGTTGCATAGGACTGATACATGAAGAAATTACATATCTGAACCCTTTGCAATTCATAGACATGCCCAAATTCTGGGGAGGAATGTTAATTCAAAGACAGACAAGGTGTTTTTGTTGTTGACTGCCAAACTATACATAACTTTTTGGCTGCAATTCATTTTTGAGAAACTCTACCAACTTTTATGTTCCATTTGGTGTTTTGGAACATAATGAATATG
The DNA here is from genome assembly GCF_019279795.1 of Protopterus annectens. Classification (NCBI taxonomy): domain Eukaryota; kingdom Metazoa; phylum Chordata; order Ceratodontiformes; family Protopteridae; genus Protopterus; species Protopterus annectens. The sequence continues at coordinate 438,029,783 of NC_056738.1, read as the reverse complement.
TCAATCTGGTTTTACTTAGATGGAATCTAATTATTTGTGGACATTGGGACCATAACCCATACTGCCTGAATATCGGGATATATGCCTTTCGGTGTATGTCAGCTTCAAGCCATTGACTATTCAATTTCCGACTCATTTATGTATTGAACTTAGTACGAAACCATCATTTTGGAACAGTTTTTGCTGCCAATTTGGAAGAAATTTCGTAGTTTATCAGGGAGACTGCTAGATAAACTGTATTCAGGGACTCAACACAAATATTAGATGTTATAAGATAGTTATTGTTTTTTTCATTGCCATTCAGCTTACATGAATCACAGCTACAAATATTATAATTATAGTGGTTAAAATATATGCACTGATACTGTTATATGTTCATGTTATTAAAAGTGAGTTGGTACACTTTCTGTGACTGTATATATTATCATCTTTTGCAGGAAATTTACACACAGCAAGGATGCTTTTACTCATGGTAATGGTTAGGTATAAATCTAGCCAAACTGAGTTTTCCTAAGCCGATTAGGCTACACTGCAATATAGGGCTGGGCAACAATAATACATCTGTGATTGCCTTACACTACTTGTAACTATATTGCACTATACAAGAAACAACCAATGATCATCAATGTTATCTCTCTTGTTTGGATGTGTTTATTACACCTAACAATACTAATAACAGATAACAAGCATCGTATTTCTTTTATATAGAGTGGCATAAAGGCCTTTAGTGACTAGGAAGACGGCGTGAGTTCATTCAGTAAAACATAACTTACCAGTCCAGGACTAATTTATCTTGGGTGTTATAATATCAAGGGTGTAGTCATTGGACCAACATTTGTGGGTAGTATTTCGTCATAATAACATTTTGGTTATTTGACATCCAGTTATTTAGACCTGCAAGTGTTTTCCTAGGTCTTTTTGCTTGCACATACTCAATAGTATTTAAACTTTATTAGGATGTTGTATTGTTACTGGCATTAGGATGAGGTTTAAACTTTGAGTCCCTAATATGCCAGTTTATAGCTACTGTTCATTGGTCACAATTCATTTACATCTATTGTTTATTACTTTGATGTTTAGCAACTGGCTAGGTCTCCTCTCTGGCTTTTCGATTAATCTCTACTAATTGGATATATTAACCATAGTGGCTCACCAAGACAGTACTTTTGACAGTTTGTGGCATATACTTTCCATTTATGTAATATTTTTTATTTTCAAATATATCCTGACACGTTTATTTTGGTATCTGAATAGATCCAAATAACAAACAGCTTATTGTCATGGATCTGGAAACAATACTTCAAGGGCTTTGTGCCGATAAAAATGATATTGGTGTTTTTGGCATATCTACCCAGAATGGGATTCCACAACAAACGGATCCAGTTGACAGCTGTAATACTGCCTTTCACAGACTTAGTAAAAGTATGAAAAGTTTGAGAACAAATATATGGCATTTGAGGCTTTTCAAGGCCTACTTGAACAAAGAAATAACCCACAGGGGTCTGAGAATCAAGATCCAACCTGTAGTGAGCATGATTGATGATATCTTAACCAATGAATGGTTTCAGGCCCAACAACAGGCATCTATGAACTTTGTTCGAATTTTAAGTTCATATTATGAATGAATTATAGAAATCAATACCAAAGAGGTCAGTGACCTGTGTGGGGAAGTTAAAACGTATGAGGGACACTCACAATTCTCCATATGCCTCAACAAGCTGTCAAAAGAACTTCCTGTGTTTGAAAAACAAATTAAAGATAAAAAAAAAATCAAAACATTTAATAGGGATTTAACAGATTACCAAAGGGGACGATGTTTTGACACTACTAAATATGTCAGCTTTATGGATACCAGACAGACCTTGGGCAGGAAGAAAAAGAGACCGAGATGAATATTGAAGGGGTCTCATACATATAGCAGTACATTAGCAGATGATTCCTCCACTACAGACACTGAAGGGGTAAACACAACGGAATCCCTGGTTTCTAAAAAATCCAAAAATCAGACCCAGCCTTTAAACACATTAGGAGGAGGGGTGGGAGGAAACATAGAAGGTACAAATATAGATACAATCGAAGTCCTTTTACAAACACTTATGAGACAATAGATTACAACATTTTGAATATTTCCAGCACTGTTTTATCAGATGATCAAAAGAAACTTTTGAATAAAGGTTTAATCTTTGTTCCTGGGTTTTTTGTGGATGAATCAGATATAGTGAATGACATTAACAACTTTTGTCGGAGGATTAACCTTAAACTTTTCTTTGGGTCTAGACCAAACTCTCAAAGATCTAATGAATTTATATTTCATAAATCCAATTTTGTTCCACCCATGAACTGAAATGTAGCTATTTTTCAACAGGCAGTACTTAGGGGACATACATTTCAAGCTTGATCAGTTTGTCCCTCTCAAACACAATTTATCAATTACTGAACAACAGGCATTGCAACAACTAAGAGATAATAAAAACATTGTCATTACTCAGGCAGATAAGGGTGTGGCCATAGTTATCATGGATACAGATTATTATCTGGGAGAGGGAAATGGACAATTGTCCAACCCTTCCCATTACATGAAAATGCCTACTGACCCCACACCAAACTTCAAGCAAGAAATTGATGAGTTTTTGGATCTGACAGTCTCTGAGGGTATTATTTCTGATACAGTGAAGGCACATCTCATGGTAAATGATCCTCAGAAACAAACATTATATCTTTTGCCCAAGATACACAAATCCCTCAGCAAACCCCCTGGAAGACCGATTGTTTCGGGTATGGGTTCTTTGACCGAACCACTATCCGAGTTCTTAACACTATATCTTAAACCACTTCTTGGCTTTTTTCATGCCAGAATACAGGACACTACACAATTTCTGCAAATAATTTCTGATAATCATCTAGAACCTGAATGGTTATTATGCACTCTGGATGTCAAAGCCTTATATACCAATATACCACACTGGGCCAGATTGGAAGCCCTCAATTTTTGGCTAGAGAAAGCACAACTATATTCTGTGGGTTTCAACACACTTTTGGTTTGTATGGCAGAACATGTTCTGAAAAAAAATGTATTCCATTTTCAGGGTGAATGTTATTGGCAACTCAAAGGTACTGCTATGGGAGCTTCCTTTGCTCCCATATATGCGGACCTTTTCATGGGATGCATTGAGGAGCATCTTATTTATGATTCTACTCGTAATTTATATCTTGAGGAACTGGATATTTGGCGTAGATATCTGGATGACTGTTGGTTGGTTTGGCGTTCGGATGAGGAGTATCTTGCAGAATTTGTGTCATATCTAAATCAGAACAAATGGGGCATTGAATTTACTTTAACCAGCAATCGGTCTGAGATTAATTTTCTGGATGTCACCATTACTCGGAATCCAGATGATACTTTACAAACTAAAACATTTTGTAAATATCCCCAATATAACAACCTGTTACATGCTACTAGCATGCATCCCAACCACATCATTCGGAATATACCCAAATCTCAGTTCCTCAGGATTCATAAAATTTGTTCCTCTGATAATGAATATGAAGAATCCAAGCAGGATCTGGTTAATAGGTTCCGACCCAGAGGATATAATGAGCTTGACATCCAGGGTGCCCGACAGGTTGCCTCTAACTCAACTAGAACTTCACTTCTCACATATCATGACAAAACTCATACTGAACAGGATGACTCCACCCGTTTCATTACCACATTTGGACGGAACATCAACTTAGTTAGAAATGTTATGTCTAAACATTGGAACATTCTTACTGCTAATGATGAATTAACACCTTTGATTGGTGATACATGCAAGTATGGGTACAGAAGAGGTAGGACACTAGGGTCCTTCTTTTCTCACGTTAAACAAGTTAGCTCGGCAGGAGCTATACATCATCAACTAACTATGACAGGTGATAGATTATGGGGCACTTATAATTGTGGTCATTGTTCATCTTGTCCATTTATTTTTACATCTAAACAGTTCACTAGCAAGAACACCGACAAGATGTATGACATGAAATTCTTTGGTAATTGCAATAACGATTGGGTTGTGTATCTCACAACATGCACATGTGGCTCTTTCTATGTTGGACAAACATCACGACCATTTCATCTGCGTATGTCTGATCATCGTAGTGACATATGAACCAAGAGAGAGACTAATGCATTATACAGACATTGTTTACACCTCAACTCAGCCAGATTCCAGTTCACTATTGTTGATAGGATCCTTGGTGATAGATCCAATAAACAGGGTTGGCATTCAATCCTTACAAAGAAAGAGAAGTATTGAATCATCAAACTGGGTGCTTTGTTTCCACCTGGTTTGAATGACCATTTGTAAATTTATGAATTTTTATTTTTCTTAGTAATTTTGTTTACTACTACTATCACATGTATTGCCATCATAAATGTAGTTTTATTTTATAAACTTTTTTACTTTCTTTTTCTTTTTCTTTTTATACAGGAAGCATTTTGAATTTTGGGAAGAATCTTATTGGATGGTTTACTCTATATATGTATGTGTGTCACGTTACATCAGTAATTACCTTTGTTCCCACTGAAGAAAGCCTGCTGGCTGAAACTGGACTGGGATGTACACTACTTCATGAATTAAATTAAATTAAAGTATTAACCTCATTGGTTTTTGTGCTTTTTCACTGTGGTTGGTGCTGGCACTTTTTGTTTACTTAATTCACAGACTTGCCCAAACTACATCACTGTGTACCTGAGTGAGTCCAGGTATGCAGTCTGTATGCAAACTAAAGCACAAGCAATCTTCCATGATTCACTGACATATAAGTCACAGAGTATAATGTGTGTGGAGGGAGGGGGGAGTATCTACTAAATTAATGGAGTATAGCTGTAGACTAAGCACACACAACTTCACAGTAAAGACTCTGATGACCAGTTACAGCAAATGTGGTGCCCAGCAGTAAAAACACACGTAAAATCTATGACCAGGAACAGCCCAGTTAAAGTAAAAACTCACTTTAATGATGACATATAACCAAAACTCACTTTAATGATGACATATAACCTCAGATATTAAAACCAAGTCAAAATCCATATAAAACTCAAAGTGAGACGCTGTAAACACTGTGGTTAAGCGCTTTCATCTTCCCTTTAGAAAACTTCATTAGAAACTGAGTTTAAAATTCGTACCCAATATATAGCCAAACCAGGTGTAAGAAGCCAATCACATGACAGCCGAGCCTCCCACACCAGGATCAAAATTTAAAGAACCGTACCTATATACAACATGCCCTATAAGTTATATGGGAGGGAATAGGCAAGTGTTTAAACACTAAACCTTCATCTTTCAAGTGCTTTAAGTTTCGATAAACAGGCAGTTGAGATTTGTTCATTCAATCCAGGCTAAATAGATGCATTAAGTCTCAATTACCACTGTAGTTCCATTTATTTCTAAATAAAGAGCCTATGGTCCATTTCTTCCATCCAGTTCAATACAGTCAATGACAAAAAATTGGAAACCATGATCGGGGAAGTCCATAATGTGTTTAGCCAAGGCATTATTATGTTTCTGTTTCCTTATATCATATGTATGTTCATAAATGCTGTCCTGAAGTCTTCTCAACGTTTTTCCAACTTAGAAGCTTTGTCAGGTAGAACATATAGTGCAGCAAACTACCTTGTTGGAACTGCAGTTAAACGAGCCTTTCAGAATAAGTTGAATAAGTTGAATTCCATTCACTTTGAATGAATTTCCTACGAGGAAAACTTGCAATAAGGGCAGCCACAGCATGTTTTCATCCCATCCTTTCGGCTCATACCCTTAATCTTTCTCTCGTAGTAGACAGCTGGACATGAGTTTCAACAGAAAAACACATGTCAAGCTACATATATTTAAAACTACTAACTACATTGTTGGCGTCTCCAGAGAATGGCATACCAGTTGCAACTCAAGCCATCCTTATCAATCTTACTCACCCAGGTGGAACATAGCTCCCTCAATGAAAGCTTCTGCAGCACCTGGTCATTTTATTATTATTATTATTATTTTTTTTTTTTTTAATTTATATTTTGTTGACACATTACCAAGAGTATGGGTCATTTACAGGCTAGACCCAAGGCTGCATTCATACTGACTAGCGGAATTTTGACCAGGAAACAGAAGAAGTTCCTTCTAAGTGAGGGAAGACACAATCTGCTACACAAAGATGGAGAAACAAAACAAAATGGCACTAGTGAGAATGCCAAAAAGTATGGTGAGGACAAAATTGCAATTTTCAGTTAGGAAGTTGACAAAAGTGCTAAAAATAAATTTGAAATTCTGACAGTAGTAGAAGGCAGTCTTTTTTACGTTATTTTAGTGAAAATGTTTAGTAAAGAGGTGCCTAATAATGGCAGTACTCTGTTGTGGAGCAAAGTGATGGAACAGTGCAGCAAAGAGGGAGATTTGAACCAGTACACAACAAGAAAGTTAGAAAAGCTGTAGAGTACAGTACTTCTGCTGTGGCATTTATGGAGGGTCTATATTATAAAGTCGAAGCTTTAGGTAATCGAATACCTAAAGATCGACACCTAAACAGTGAAAGATGTGAATATCGAACGGCCACTTCCGTGAATTCTTTCGTAGGGAAAGAATCCGCTTGGCTGTTATCAGGAATCTGCCCTTTTCTACACTGTAGCATGATCTCAGAGTTGGTATATTTATTTAGGGTGGGGGGGGCACAGACCTCTACATTGGGGGTGAAGCCCCCCCCCCCCCACTCTATTAGGGCTTGAATTTTTTTTTCTGGCCAAGCAAATTCTTTCCCAGCGAAAGATTTCTCGGAAGAGGCAGTTCGATGTTTACAGCTTTCGCTGTTTAGGTGTCAGTCTTCAGGTATTCGATTACCTAAAGTTTTGATCACCTAATATAGACCCTTTATGGAGCTATGAAAAAAGCCTGACCACTCACTGTGTCTCCAGATGATTTTACAATGCAGCTTAAAAAAGAGAGACTCCAGCTGGGCAAGACACATGGAGACAGAAACAGTTTAGAGAATGATGCAGCTTGTGATAGGACAGCAAGTACTGCAACAACTAGACACAACAGAGGAAGTGAGGAAGTGGCAGCCTGTAGCTGCTGAGAGCAAGAAGCAGCCCCATGAGAAGGAACTCATGACTGCTTATAAAGCCCCTATGAGTAGTGGGATGAAAACTCAGCCTTATGCTGAAGTCAGTGTTTAATTATTTTCCCAGTATAAATGGGAAGAATGACTTGTCAGTTTTATTTAGGCATTTAAATGAGTGGGTAATCAGATTAAAATGAAGCAAGGAAAATGGTGTAAGTTTTTAACTTCTCCACTCATGGGTAAAGCTATGAATACTATTATTAACTTGTCAGATTCTGCTTGTATTTTATTATAATAAAGTGTGTCTTTTAGGATGATTTAAGTTCAGATCTGCAATATGTAGAAGAAAAGGCATTAAAGAACATAGAATCAGAAAACAGTCAGTGATTTGCAGAAGTGTGCATGTACTTTCTTTTATGTAAGTAAGTGGATATCAGTTTAGCAATTTTGAAATGTTGAGAGTCTTTAAAATTAGGAAACAAGCAGTCAGTACTTTGAGGATATAGGGATCTGGTTGACAGACCAGAAATGTGTCTCAGCTGAAGAGATGGCAAAAAGGGTGACCACAACAAGCAGGGCACAATTAAACTTGACACTAAACAGAAGTATAGAGGAACCCATGGAGGCAGTTTAAATTGTTGCATTGAATTCTACAGGCAAAGAGGAGGTCATTGGTTCCAATACATGCCATGGTCTTGGAGTTAGATATTTCAAATGTAACCAAGTGGTACACATAAACCCCAACTCTCCACAGAGATAGAAAAAAACAAAAGACACACAAAGGAACTGTCAGAGGTAGTACTGTGGAAGCAGTAGGTTGTCTTGAAGCTGCATTTGCTGTAGCTGTACCATACATGTTTAAATTGTAATGATATTCACCACTGTATACACTAACGCTTTAATCCAGCATCATTATCTTAAAGATCATTGGAAGACACAGAAAGATGTAAGGAGTATTTGTGGTGATTATTTGGAACAGAGTCGAGAAAACATGACTACTTGAAATAGGGGTCATGAATGCATTTCATATTGTTGGTAAAGAATGGGTACAGCTAAGGATAACACCAATAAGGACCGATCCAAGAAGGGATACATTCAGAATGTCAAATAGAAAAAAAGAAAAATACAAATGGTAGAAACAGAAAAAGTTGAATGCATTTTCTACCATTTTTAGATATACTGAAAAGCCAGTGGTTTGATGTGTGGGACTGCAGTACAGTGGGGATTAGGTTTTTGCTTTTTTCCCCACTGTAGCATGATCTCCGAGATGGTATATATAAGTTGCAGGGGTGGAGGGGTACAGTGGAGATTGCTCCCCCCCAGCACTTTTTTGTAAGTTGTTTGGGGTTTTCTTTTGACCTTTTTTTGTCAGTCTTTTTCTGTTCGATATTATGAATGTATTCCTCTAAGAGACATTGTTGTACTTCTAAATCATATAGAAATTATTGGGTTGACAAACAAATATTATTTCACATTTGATTGTTTTACAATTAAAGGTATTTGTGAAGCAAAAAATGTATGGTATGCTCAGTGCAAACAGCATGTCCTGTAGAACTAGGAGAAGGCACAGCTGAAGAAGAGTTGTTTTGAAGATACTCTACCCAGTTTAGTCTCACCTTGGTGTTACTGGCACACCATGGTCAGTCATATTCATGTTTATACCTCATTTCTCTTTCCCAAAGAAATTATCTATTAATAAGAGAACAGATTAGTGACATACCATGGTCTTATACTCTTCCAGTTGTAGTGCATTTCATCAGCTCAATATTTTTTTTTGCTTGGATGTGTAACACTTATATACATGACCTTTTGACATCAGCCATTAAGCCTAGAAGATTTTTTCCTAGTTAGCGGTGGTGGTGCTGCGGTAGTGTTGTCGCCTCACAGTTAGATGTTGGCCGTTCGATTCTCAGTTACAGCGTCTTCTGTGTAGCGACATGCATGAATGGGCGTTCCTTCGTTGAAGGTTGTGCGTTAGGCCCGGCAAGCCAGTACGTAAAAATCTACTGCCAATCATTAGCGGACCGGAGTTCCGCTGTGGTGACCCCTAACTGGGAAAAGCCGAAAGACACAAACAAAAGTCTTAAAATTAAATTGGGTTATTACTACAGTAGTTATCTGCATATAGGATGCAAGGGAGGAAGTATAGGATTTCATATGCGTCTTGTATACAAATGGCGCTGTAGACCAGAGCTTTCCAGCCTGCCTTCTGCTGTAACAGCTGTTTGGCATTCCTTTGGTAAAGTAAATACAGGTGATCCATTCAGCTGACATTTTAGGTGTAGAGTATGATTCTATAAAAGATTGTCAGTGGCTACGAAAGAAAAAAAGAGTAATATACTTATTGCACACAACTGTACAAGGACTTGCTAAAAAAAACAAAAAACTGATATTTTCCCCTGATTTCCCAGTGACCACAAAAGAAAAGAGAGAAGTATACTGTATGTAAAACTAAAAGTGTACAAAGATTTGCTTAAAAAAAACATACCCAGCTGACCATTCATTCTTCTTAGTGGCAAAAGCCTTATGAATCATTCATTTTGCTAGTGAGGAGGATTAAACAACAAAGGTAGTATGTCATTTATTTATGTGGGATTGGCAGGGGGAGAGTTGCTTCTCCAGTTCTAAGCCTTAGACTCAGGATTTAGCATGAAACTGACACAAGTAAGATTGCGTCATCTGATTTCATTCCTGCCCAGTTGTTGCTCCCATGTGGTCTCCTGTCTCCATAAAAATTGTGCCACAGAGTTATGCACCTCCTTCTGCTACAGTGGAGGCAAGCAGGCAATGCCTCATCATTCCACCCCCTCCCTCCACCAGCCTCTTCAGCAATCATGGACCACAAGTTGAATCAGGGTCATCCAGGCTGTAGTCAAGGCTTTATCTCATTACACTAACATGGCTGGCACAAAGAAAAGAAAAAAAACAAAGGAAAACAGCATTTTGGTGGAGGATCTGCAGTGCTTCTTATACCACATTAGATTTACCAGCAGGATTATTGACCCAGCCCAGTAATTTGCTAGGAAATTAGGTGCAGGGCACAAGAGTTAGTCAGACAATCTATCACTTAGTTGTCAGACACCAAATTACTTGATCTGAGTGATGAGGCAGAATGCAGATGTTTTCCTTCAAAGTTACTTTATGGTTTTACTTTGGCAGGAATGGATAATTGGGTTATAAAAAATAACTTTTGAGATATTAATTTTTTCTGCTTGGCCATGCAGAATGAGAATGCTGAAAGAGGAGTAATTCACTCATTCATGGTCACTTTTCTAAGATGGAGCAGCTATAGTTATAGGAATTACCTTTCTGAAGCTCTTTTTGAGCTACCGAGGCTTAAAAATGTATGTGCCTAAGCTGGTGAGCAAGTGTGTACTGTTTTGCTCAAAGAATTATTGCAAAGCAGATTATACTGAATAAAAATGTCTTACAGATTCTTAGGATTATTTTGACTTTCAGTAGCAGATAGACAGTAAATATGCTAAAAACAATTACTGATTTTCTTTCTCTCTCTCTCTCTCTCTCTCTCACTGTCTCTCTCATATTTATACTCTCAGGAGAAAAAGAAATAGCAGATGCTGCTTCTGTATCTTTGCATACATCAGACACTAGTGACAGCTACTTTTGTTGTCATTAAACCTACCAAGTCAAAAAAAATTACTGCGCACAAGAAAATCAGAACAAGAATCACAAAAAATTTGGAAAAAATAAGAAATTAAGAAATGGCATGTCTGTCCACTGACAGAAAACACATAGGCACAGACATGATGTAACATTTATATAATTAAGCTACAAAGCTCAAATTTCTGTAATTATGCTACAGAACACAAAAGGGTATGTTATTGCTAAGAATGTAATCCTGTTTTTTTAGAACAAAAGACAAAGGTAGAGGGCATTTGCTGATTTGAGAAAGGTAGCAATCTTATCATAACACATGCTGTCAGTATAGACAGTACATTTCTGTCGGTTTTAATCTCAGCTATTTGGTTGCATTGGAAGACCTTGTCACGGTGGTACAGAGAGATGAAGCCCTGACTATGACCCATGCTCATCTAGTGTCTCGAGTGCTGGAAGAGCTGGGCAGGGGGAGGGTGTGAGAAAGTAGGTCATGCTGACTCGCTCATCCTGGGGACAGACAGCAAATTGTAGTTCTGGTCAGACAAATTTTTCCCATGCATGCAGAGACTTGTGTGACAACAGTGGCTACAGGACTTGAGGGAGTGGGCTTGGTGTTACATGACTGTGACAGTCCCCTTATATGCAAGTGTGTGGATCATACATATGTCAGGGGAGAGCATAAAATACCCTCTTTGTGATGTCAGTACTTACCTCAGACACCAGAGGGTAGGGATAAGAACTTTAACACAAACTCCTGTGATAGCTACCGGTATGATGGTTCCCAAGAAAGGGTCAGGTGATGAACAGGATGCAACAGAGAGAAATAGCATGAAAAAAGTTTCACTGGAATAACAATCCAGCTAAAATCTGCTCATGACAAGTCAGGATCTCTTATTTTCTTTCAAACTAGTACATAAACTTTCACCACTGTAAGAAAATTATCAAAATAGAACTGCAATAAGGTAAAATAAAAAAAGGTGAATAAATTCTCCACATGTGCCATGAAATGGACGTCCATAGCTTACATATCAGGAAGATTCATTTCTTCAGTTGTATCTTGGCATGTGCATAGATTATCTGAGTCCATAGTCCCTCTTTCAGTTACAAACCTGAGTTAGCTTCATACATGTTAAAAGAGTATCACTGGAAAACTGAAAGTAACAATATAAAAATAAGAAAAGCACAATTAAAATATGGTTTATTATATAGTCCAAGAATGACTTTTTGCAAGGCAAAGAATACAGACATTGCCAAGACGTTAGCTAGACTGTAAAAATTAGCTGAACTAAACTGAAAATCAATATGAATTGCTGTAGTTGAAAACTCTGCACACATTCCTTGTGTTTAAACTTGGTCATAACTCAGAAAGGAAAACTGAGACATAATTAAAATAAGTCATATGGGGGGATGGTTCATTTGAAATGTAAGAGGGCAGGTACACAAAAAAGAGTAATGACTAACATTTGCAGTCCAGATTCATACAAGTCCTTCTCCAGAAGGAATGCCACTTCACTCATCCGTCACCAGCTGTGCTATTTCATCCTTAATGCCTCAATGTTTCTAAAAGAAGATACAGGCCTAACCCTGAACAGTCTCCAAATTCCTGACACGTCAGCATTCCCTATGCTTTAATGTATGCCTAGCCTAGACAAGGGATCGGCTTCTAGTAAAAGTCAATTGTTCTTAAATTAGTTTGCACACAAGCAGTCACATGGATACAAAATCACATGGTCTGCTCCACCTCCGTATCATAACCTATTAATTTTCTATTTGTATTACCACAGATAGCTGTCATCTTAAAAAGATAGTGCACTACTTATACTAATACTTTACTTAAAGCCCTTAGCCATTTATTTTTGAACCTTGCATCCTCTTCTGTCTCTCATTTGTTAGTTGAAGGGCTTTTTCCCTACTGCTAACAGGTATAACTTATATGATAATTAATAGATAATATATGTAATTCTTATAGCTACAGCAGCATCTACATTATGGCCTCACTGTGTAAAACAACTTTGCTGTGAAAGCCACCACATGATTTCCTAAAAATCTGTGACTCATCATTTTGTGATGTCACACAACTGATAATACAGTAGCTAACATTGTTTCACACTCATTACAGTATTTTTTTATTTTGTTTAATTTGATAAATGGGTATCTGAATTGGTCTTAGGACCTGTTTTAGCTGTGATCTGGACAGTATCATCATATGAAGAGAAAAAACATTTTTCTAATAAAATAAGAAGAGCTTCTCTGGTGGTATAGAGAGATAAAGCCTTGAATATGGCCCAAACAACCCAGGTTCGATTAGTGGCTCAGGCGACTGATGGAGCAGCGGGGAGGGAAAGATGTGCTCATACTTGGTGGAAGGGCTATCATCAATGAGGCTCAGTAAGGGGAGATGTAGCTCAAAGAGGGTGTTGCTCTCGGACATAGTCAATAACACTGGACAGAGAAAAAGAATGGGTAGGGCATATAAAAGAACGTCCCTAGATGGAAGCATAGATGGCAGAGTCTCCAGGACACCTGTAGGATATATGACAGGTCCCAGCAATACCCGAGTGATTCAGAGAGTAGAATGATGGCTGATAGACCTGGCATGGGCATGGGGCACTGGGGGCCTGGCTGGTTGGGACCAGAAAGAATATTAAAATAAAGAAAAAAACTTAAGAAAAGTTATTGTGATGAATTTACTATGATTAAGTGCTTCCCACATACTCAAAGTGCAGTTAATCAAAGCAAAACATCAAGCAAACTTATTCAGTTGTAATACCCAACAAATTTTAAAAAAGTGCCAACCAATCTGTTATTTTTTTCAGGGGACACACCCCTTCCATTGCCAGTTGGCCACAGCCTAGTCTTTCTGATAGCTCTGAGGTTCCAAAACACAGAGAAAAGGTAAAAGTATGAAACAAAAATAAACATTAACTTCTCCTTGTTCTCCATTTCTGCAGCCAAAACAAAAATGCCCAGTAGCTGTGGCAGTCCTGCAGTAATATACTCATAATGTCAACAACAAAATCCATTTGTTTCATGATCAAGAGTAGCATCACAAACAGTAATGTTTCCATTATAAAGCTTTAAAATTGTGTGACATTTTCTTGTTTGTATCACTTAATCTTATATTTTCTTCAGAAAATCCTGGAAACATATTTATTTAATAGTTTTTGATCAATCAATAAATACATTGCCACCTAAAATGATTGCAAACATCTCAAGAGCAATAAGAAACAATGATGTATTTAGGAATATATAGTGTGGTGTTTATGTTTGGTGGGATCAGATTTAGTCAGGTCTGCTTGGTGGACAAGTCATATTTATGGTTCATCTTGGTTAAATGTTTCTTGAAAAAGCCTAGCAAATATGCCTGAGCATATTTCATCTTTATTATTTAGTGGAATCATTATATGGAGAATGAACTGTTTCTTCAAAAACACAGGATTTTTTTAACAAAAAAGGTACGATGTATTACACAATTAGCTGCCTGCCTGTTTCTGATATTGCACTTTTGTTACATTGACATCACAGAAGAGATCCCACAAAAAAGATAAACCGGTAGCTAGGACGTTTTGGCTGATTGTTATAATAACATTCAGAAAATCATAACTCCATCATTTAAAATCTCACATATTCCAAACAGTATTCAAATCCTGGAATGGATTATTGTGACCAAACATTCCCTTTTGGGTGTCTCTCAACTGTCCCTGTTTTTGCAGCGTCCTGATTTTGTTTCAAATGTTTATATTTGTCTGGAAGCATTTGCCTTCCCTGATACAGTAATATGGTTAATTAGGAGGATATCTAAAGGATTGGAGGCAAGAATTAAAGTGGGATAGTTCCTCTGTGATAAGTTGTGGTTGAACAGAGGGACTGGGCAGGGGTGTCCTATTTCCCCTTTGTTATTTACCTTATATTTAGAGCCATTGGCAAAGAAAATAAGGGATTCAGAAATTAAAGGATATAATTGGTATAGTAATCATGAAAAGTTGGCTTTATTTGCAGATAATATTATTTTGTACATGATAAGTCCTGAAAAGGATATCTCAGTATTGCGGAACACTTTGAGACAGTTTCAAGTCTTGAGGCAAATCAGACTTCAAGCCAATAAATACCTAGGGCTCAGTACTTCATTTTCTATAAAATGCATCTTGCACCTAGGGAAACTGGATCACCATCTTTATTACTAACAATAAGAAAACTAGTATGGACTTCCCACAATTAACCAGAACAATACGTGGTCTCATGGGGCTTTATTGGGTAAAAGCTTTTGTTTTGCATGTTGCTTCTATCAAATGTGCCATTTATTTTCCTCTCAAATTCTGTCTTTATTATTACTTGTTTTGGTATTGCTATGAAATTTTGAGTGATTTTGATTTGTCGATACTCCTGAACGAACTACACAGTTGGCCTCCAGACTTACATTCATGCCCATTTGACCCCCTTTTAATCTGGAGTTTAGTTCTGACCATCCCCCTGTGCCACTAGTTCTTAAGTCATTTCTATCATTTACTTCAGTTAACTACTTGTCGGAATCCCTTATATTTACCTTCCCCACTCTCTGTGTATCCTCTACAATTTACTGTCCATCTGAAGCTGAGGATCCCATCATTCACCATTAGTAGAATCCATCACCCTAGACCTCTCAAGTGGTCACTGCACAATTCATAATTTTCAGCAAAAGCTCTTCTCTCTCTTCTTGTTATATAAGTCCCCCACTTATCTCACGGTCTTACCAATTATGCTAATGGTCTGTCTCTTACCATCTTGTTATTCACAATGTACACACA
Source organism: Protopterus annectens (assembly GCF_019279795.1). Classification (NCBI taxonomy): domain Eukaryota; kingdom Metazoa; phylum Chordata; order Ceratodontiformes; family Protopteridae; genus Protopterus; species Protopterus annectens. The sequence goes on along the minus strand of NC_056738.1, from coordinate 438,014,298 downwards.
GCATATGCTGCCTTATTTATTGATTTCCTGATCACCAGGCAGACTTTACCCTTCTCAGTTTTTTGAGCATTAATGTTTTTTTTTTTTTGTTAAATACTACATCTGTAAGTATTATTTATCATAGCCTGTATTACTGGGGGTAACCACACAGCCAGTTTACTAATCTGTGTATTGTTAGTCATCCACTTTTACTGCATGGTCTCATTCCCCACTCTTCCAGCTGTTCACTGGTCTCATTGTTTGGAAAAAAAAAAGAAAACACTTGTCTTCGGAAACCTAGCCATGGTGCATACTAGCACTCATATTGTGATTTATACACAATCTATAGAAAAACAAAGTCAGCACTCCTGGAACCACACATTTCAGCAATTCAAGTAAATCCTTGTAGTAAATGGCCGCAAAGCACTTTGGGAGCGGTAAAAACACTTTTTATTAAACCAAAATGACAAATAGATAAGCGCTTTCATCAAGAACCTTCCCAACTTTATCAGATAAGAGCAAATCCAGGAAACACTCAAGTACATCCTGCAAGAGCATTAATTAAGTAATAAACCAATCCCATCACACTGACTAAAAAGGACCTCCCTGAACTCATAAATATTCATGAAATGAAATCATAAAAATATTCCTAAAAAGACACTCTTTAAAACCAGCATTTAAATGACATTAACAAGTGCAAAGATGCTAAAAATGAATATAAATACAAATACACACATAATGTATAAAATCTATAAAATGGTGTTTATGTAAAAATGAAGGTATATATAAAATGTATATAAATATTTTATATTTTTATTTTTTATATATTTTACCTTTCCATTGCTTTTAGTTTTAAAGGTTATAAGGCATAATGACAAAACTATACAAAGTTTAACAAAGGAAGTTAAAAAACTTGATGTACTATTGACTTCTAATACAGCACACTCTGCTAATAACTTTGAATATGTGCATATTTTTAAAAGCATTGAACAGGTAAACACCATTAAAACAGAAAATTAAATAAAATTGAGTGTGACAAATCTGAATATGAAAGAAATGTTGCATACCCTGAACCTCTGAAATCCCAAGGTTGGGGCGACCATGCACAACCTAGAGATTATATAGTCCCTACTGAGACTTTTTAGGGAGGAAGAATTTCTGCCACTGAGATGGTTGGAACAACTGAGGGAGCGGAATTACAGAGAGAACAACCCACAGGCCCCCCCATTATGCCAACAGGGGCCGGGGGGTATGCATTCAAACAGAGGGGCAACAGGAGGTACGAGATACTAGCTGTGTCTGCTGAAGTTGATACAGCTCCCCTTGGTTTGTCCATTTCTTTAAATTATGATGGTGACTTTAAAGTTTTCAATTATTCTAGTGTACCTATTGACAGTACAGACTGTGATATTTTTGCTAGAGGATTGACTTTTGTTCCTGATAAAAGTACCAGTACTGAAACAGCATTATTGGATTTGAAGTTGTATACTAAAGAATTGAATCTGAATGTTTTATTTAAAGATTGTAGGTCAGTCATGGATCCCATTAAGTTATCCAGTACCTTTAACCCCCCCCCCCCCATTCATCTCTCACTACAGCTTTTTGAAAAACTTTGTGAATTAGATATGAGGAATGTTTAAATGGCAAAAAAGCAAAAATGGAATTTGAAACAGAATGAAATGAATAAGTTAAGACAACTGTCTGATAATAAGGACCTCCGGATAATGAAACCGGACAAAGGGGGTGGGATTGTCAAGATGAACATGGTGGACTACAACAGTAAAATGGGGTGTTTGCTGGCAGGTAAAGCTTACATGCAATCTTCATTTAATGAACTACATGGTGCATATAAGAAAGTGAGAAGTGTTTTACAGGATTTATTCATTGAACGTAGTCTCTCTCTGGATGAATCCCTGTCATTTTCAGGTTACCCAAGATACATAAAGAGTTAGACCAACCACCTATGCGGCCCATAGTTGATGCAAGGGGCTCCATTACCCACCCTATAGCCAAATTCTTGGACAACAGATTGAAGGACTTTGTGCAACATGAACCTTTACTATGTAAGGACTCATGGGACTTTTTGAAAAGGATTAATCTGTTAGAATTTGATGAAACAGTCAGTTTCATCACAATCGATGTCAGAGATTTATATACAGTAATACCGCATACCTTAGGCATCGAATGGTTTTGTGACTTTTTGGTGGGTAAGGGTCTTCCCAGCCACTGGTTAACACCTATGAGACTTTATTAGAAGTAGTACTCAGAAATAATTTCATTCTATTCAATAATGAACTGTTTTTACAAATTGAAGGTGTGGCAATGGGGTTAGCGTGCGGTGGTTTGTATGCCAACATAATTATGTTGGAATGGGAAAGGAGATTTTTAATAAATACCCCATGGTTTAAGTTCTGTACATTGTATACACGGTTCTTGGATGATGACTTTATTTGTTAGAATGGTCCCAGAGAAGAGATCCCCCTATTTTTAGAATATATCAATGGCAGAACCAGTTTTTTAAAGTTCACACATGAGGTTAACAGTGAACAAATAGCATATTTGGATGTCTTACTGAAGAAAGAGTGCCAGTTGAAGGCCTTTGTAGCACAAATTCATAGGAAAGCAACCTATTCAAACAGCTTTCTGCATTTTGATGCACACCCATTTAAACAAAAAAGAGGGGTAGTAAAGGGCCAATTTATAAGGGCAGCCTGGATGGTTCGTTTGTTTGATAACTTCTTAGATGAGTGTGACCATCTGAAAGCTATGTTTTGCAAGAGGGGTTACCCATTATGGCTCTTTAATGAAGTCATGATTGAGGTGGTCAACAAAAGAGAAAGAGGTTTTTTTAAATCCTTGTTAGGTCACCATGAGGTGATACCTGCACAGGACCAGGGCATGCCCCCTATTGTTGTTGGCTGTTTGGTTAATGGAGTAGGAACTGACTTGACCCAATCCAATGTTGAACAGAATTCAAATTTTAAATGTGCTTTTATTACTACTTTTCACAATAACAGTAAGGATGTGTTAGATATTTTATTCAAAAATTGGACTATATTGCGTAATGATAGGGATATCAGAGAATGTGTTGGAACTAAACCAAATATTGTTTTTAAGAGCAGGATGAACCTGAAATGCATTTTAGAGTCTAACAGAAATGTACATACAGGGTCTATGAAAAAATGTGGTTCCTGTGTTCAGTGTAGTTTTGTGATGGAAGGTCACAAATTCTTGGTGAATGGTTTATAAAATACAGGTGAATAAGAAGGTGTACTGCCATACTGAAAGAGTTGTTTATTGTGCAGTGTGTAACTCATGTGAATGTTTCTATATTGGAAAGACTGAGAGGAAATTTAAAAACAGAATTTATGAGCATTTAAGGGATATCAGACTTGATAAATCCACAAATGCCTTGAGTAAACACTACACAGAAAAATCAGACCACTCTTTCAAATTTTTCATTGTGGACACAGTTGACTTGGATAAAAGAGGTGGCCCACGGGGGCTGCTTTTGGAAAAGAAAGAATTAATCTGGCAGGTCTGCCTAAATGCGGGGCAATGGCCAGGATTAAATGATTCCCTCTCCATTGCTTGCCTGTTAAAACTAAAAGCCATGGAAAGGTAAAATATATGAAAAATAAAAATATAAAATATTTATATACATTTTTATATATACTTTCATTTTTATATAAACACCATTTTATAGATTTTATACATTATGTGTGTATTTGTATTTATGTTTTTACAGCTCCCAAAGTGCTTTGCGGCCATTTACTACAAGGATTTACTTGAGTTGCTGAAGTATGTGGTTCCAGGAGTGCTGACTTTATTTTTCTACAGTTTGTGAACTTTTGTGCTTTTTTAAAATACACAATCTAGACAGGTGGAGATAAGCTTCCTTGCTCTCATGATCTTTTTTAAGCTTTAACTCAATGCTTTTAAACTATTTTGAACTTTAATTGGTCTTTCTAAGATTCCACATTCGATCATGGTGAAGTCTAGCCTGGGTCCTAGCTGTCTGTGATTTTTTTCCTTGCAGAGGAACTGCTTGGCCCTGCTATCCCTCTTTTAGCATAATTACATTAAATCACAAACATCAGTGACCCTCACAGCTAATAGCGCTTTGGTGACCTCATATTCTAGTCTCTGCTGGTAGCATATTTACAGCAACATTCGCTGCATCCATATTTTCTCTAATTTCACTATTGTTTCCTGCAGCAGTTGGCTCATGCCATTCTGTAGATTAAAAGCAGAAGTAAATAGAAACGGAGCAATAGCAGGCAAAACACTAATGTATTAATATTCTTAACATTTTTTTTTTAAATTTAATAAGCACGAACACAAACAAGGGATAAGCGCTTTCGCTAATCAAGCTTCTTCAAATCCATAAATTCTACAGTTCATGACTCAAAGCATTTAAATATAAATTCAAAATTTCTAAGACCAATCATATTCAAGAATCAATTAACATTTTAAAGACGCATACCCCGACTCATTTAAAATCAAATTCACTGCTTTCGTATAAAGCTACATATGTATATACAAAACGTATATATAAAAAATACATACAAATCTCTGTGTATGAGAAAATCTATGTGTCTATTTTAAAAGGACATAAAACAAGTATATAGTCATAAGATGAATATATGATACAATATAAAAATAAACTCATATAAGCAATGTATCTATAAAGAAGAAAAAACATTTCATCTAAATGTGCCTAATCAATGTGCTTATTTGATATGTCGGCGCTTTCTGAGCCTAGGTTTAATTGAGGCCCTCTCATTGAGCCCATGTCCCTTATTAGCCCTCAATCGGATAATCCAGTCATTCTCCCTGTCCTCAGTGTGATTCCTGATGTCACCACCTCGCAAACTGGGTATTATAACCTCTAGGGCTCTAAATAAAAACTGATGGCTGGCATCATACTACGTTACATGTTTAGCAAGAGCATTATGCTCTGAATGCTTCTTTATATGATATAGATGTTCACAAATTCTTTCTTTGAAAGCTCTATTAGTTTTTCCAACATAAAAGGAGGTGCAGACCTGACAGACTGCTAGATAAACAAGATGTACCGTCGAACAATCAGCTCTAGCTGTTAGAGTAAACTCTTTTCTTAAGTCAGGATGAAGGAAGTGTCTATTAGTATCTATGTGTGAGCAGTAATTACAATGTCCACATGGTCTAGTCGACTCATCATTACAGACCACTTCATACCCTCTAGGATAACATAGAAATCTCTTCAAATTCCTTTTATTCCTATATAGGAAGCATGGTCGTTCGCCGACTATTCTCTTGATGTTATCATCTACCTGTAAAATAGACCAGTTCTTACTAATAATGTCTCTAAGTTCCTGATTATCACTTGTATAAAAGACTGGAATTCTAACAGAATTAATAATAGAGTGTCTCTCTGAATAATTACTAAGTGGTGCTGGCCCAAAATAGGGTGCTGCAATGCCATCACGTGATTCAATCACTGTCTCAAAAAGTTTATTTATTTCTGAAATTTTATATCCTCTATCTGAAAACTTTGTTCTTAAATTGTCAAGCTCATCTATAAAGCCTCCATCTAGGGGGTTCAACCTGGATGCCCTCATGCCTTGACCTCTCACAATGTTCTTAAACACAAAAGTGGGATGCATACTAGATCTCATTAAAAGTGTATTAAAATGGCATGGTTTACGATAAACTCCAGTATTAAATGACCCACTCAGTAACCTTTCTATATAGATGTCCAAAAAATCTATCCTCTGCTTGGAACTATTAATGGTAAATTTCAAAAATTCTGTTAGACCATTCATTTTATTATGTAAGGAAACTAATTCATTCTCACTTCCTTTCCATAAAACAAAAAGGTCGTCGACAAAACATCGATAAAAAATCACATGTTCTTTAAACTCTTCTATCAAAAAAAAGGGAGTTTACTTCCCACTGTGCCAAAAACATGCTAGCATAGCTATTGGCACAGGGGGTACCCATGGCCACATCGTCTTGTTGTCTAAATACACTCTCCTGAAACATAAATAGATTGTTCTCTAAAACTGACTCTAAGAAATATGCAATCAATTCTATTTGGGCATTCAGATATGTACTATGCTCCTGCAAATAAACCAGTACATATTGTACACCCAGATCATTCGGTATCACAGTAAATAGGGACTGAACGTCAAAAGTTACCAGAGTTAAATCATCGGTGTATATAACATTGTTTAAACACCCATAAAGATCTATCAAAAAGTGTTTGGAGTCTCTTAAAACATATGTATTCATGTTCAAAATTGGTCTTAAATGTTTTTCCACATATACTGAAAGATGTTCTGTGACCCATCCGCTGCCTGCCACTATTGGCCTCATGGGTTGGGTTGACAATTTAAGATCAAGGTTTTCAGATAGAGGATATAATATTTCAGAAATAAATAAACTTTTTGAGACAGTGATTGAATCACGTGATGGCATTGCAGCACCCTATTTTGGGTCAGCACCACTTAGTAATTATTCAGAGAGACACTCTATTATTAATTCTGTTAGAATTCCAGTCTTTCATACAAGTGACAATCAGGAACTTAGAGACATTATTAGTAAGAACTGGTCTATTTTACAGGTAGATGATAGCATCAAGAGAATAGTCGGCGAACGACCATGCTTCCTATATAGGAATAAAAGGAATTTGAAGAGATTTCTATGTTATCCTAGAGGCTATGAAGTGGTCTGTAATGATGAGTCGACTAGACCATGTGGACATTGTAATTACTGCTCACACATAGATACTAATAGACACTTCCTTCATCCTGACTTAAGAAAAGAGTTTACTCTAACAGCTAGAGCTGACTGTACGACGGTACATCTTGTTTATCTAGCAGTCTGTCAGGTCTGCACCTCCTTTTATGTTGGAAAAACTAATAGAGCTTTCAAAGAAAGAATTCGTGAACATCTATATCATATAAGGAAGCATTCAGAGCATAATGCTCTTGCTAAACATGTAATGCAGTATGATGCCAGCCATCAGTTTTTATTTAGAGCCCTAGAGGTTATAATACCCAGTTTGCGAAGTGGTGACATCAGGAATCAAACTGAGGACAGGGAGAATGACTGGATTATCCGATTGAGGGTTGATAAGGGACATGGGCTAAATGAGAGGGCCTCAATTAAACCTAGGCTCAGAAAGCACCGACATATCAAATAAGCACATTGATTAGGCACATTTAGATGAAATGTTTTTTCTTCTTTATAGATACATTGCTTATATGAGTTTATTTTTATATTGTATCATATATTCATCTTATGACTATATACTTGTTTTATGTCCTTTTAAAATAGACACATAGATTTTCTCATACACAGAGATTTGTATGTATTTTTTATGTATTTTTTATATATACTTTTTGTATATACATATGTAGCTTTATACGAAAGCAGTGAATTTGGTTTTAAATGAGTCGAGGTATGTGTCTTTAAAATGTTAATTGATTCTTGAATATGATTGGTCTTAGAAATTTTGAATTTATATTTAAATGCTTTGAGTCATGAACTATAGAATTTATGGATCTGAAGAAGCTTGATTAGCGAAAGCGCTTATCCCTTGTTTGTGTTCGTGCTTATTCAATTTTTTAAAATTTTTTAAGAATATTAATACATTAGTGTTTTGCCTGCTATTGCTCCGTTTCTATTTACTTCTGCTTTTAATCTACAGTCTTATTACTAGCAACGGAGCATTTACTGGTCTGGTTTGCGGTTTCCTTTTGGAACTTTTTAATTTTATTCATGCCATTCTGTGTATATACATTTGATATGATTGATAACTCTGTTTTTGAAGATTTATTTCCTGGCAGCATACAGCTATTGCAGGATTCTGTAACTAGTTTTAGTTACCAAGCACTGGCACAAACCAGCACAGCTATAACCCTGTAGCTATTTGTAATCTTCTGCTCAGAGGCTTATAGATGCTTGGTGATAGCAGTAATCGCTGAAAGCACATTATCTCTATCACCACAAAATGCTGTTCTCTGTTAGTTTACATCACATCCCTGACACATTCCCGGCACTCAGTTCAGACATTAAAATCACTAGTGTGTAAAGCCAGAACACATAGGCTTATGATGAACCGTGCAGAAGATAATGGCAAACCTGATGAAGTTTTATAAGCGAAAGTGCATTACTAATAGGTCATTAATCCTTACATTGCAGATATATCATGAACATTTTAGGGTCTTCACACACCTTGTTTTAACCAATGGAAAGCTTATTTGTGCTTTTAAACAACTGAGTGATATTCTTGATTTGTTTAGCATCCCAATGCCTTGTAACAATCTGAAGTTATATTTATGTTCATCAGTCTGGAGTTTTACACTTAGTTTTATTATTATATAGGAAACTTTCTTAAGTATATTTTAAATACTGGGAGAACTCTTTAATCTTATTTTTATTGTTTGGAATTCCTGATTGTTGGGTTTTTTTTGTTTTTTGTTTTTTTTGGTGCCAAAATAGTTATGCAATCTCCAAGAGGTGGGAAATCATGTCAGAAGCCAACCTCTTGGACACTCCCAGACCATGGACATGCCCAAGAAGCTGTGCTTTTCCACAATCACACCCATGATTTTCTCCATAAAAATAGACCAGATTTGTTCTCTGACTCAGAAGTGATCATCTGCCTAACTTTTATAAAAGGACTGAACTGCAATGAACAGTCTCTGGATTGTGTTTCTGCCCTGGCTGTAATTCTTGGATAAGATCTACTTTTAATAAGAAACCTGCCTCCCTAAAGCTTTATGAGAAGGAACCATCAAAGTGATACCACTGAGTTCCCAGAAATGCCACTGTACCCAACAAAAAACAATTTAGGCTTATTTCTGATGTGGACCTGATCCAATTCCAATGATTTGACAGGCTCCCACATACCTACATAAGTAAACATATGACTTTGACTTTACCCTATATTACTCCCCAGGCAGGGCTGTTGTCAGCACTTCATTTAAAACCCTGAAAGTTCACTGCTATTGGTTCATACAGTTTTACATCTTTTCATGATATAAAATTAATGAAGATAAAACAAAGGCCATAGCCATAAATTATGTACCTACTCATAAACAGGTTCAGCAGTACCCCATATTTATGGGGACATGATAAGATGAAATATTTGGGAGTATGGATTAAAAAGGTTTATGTTATGGTAGCTAAGGGTATGTGGGAAGAGACTAAACAAAAGATAATACAAAAACTGAGATACTGGCGGCTCTTGTTTACAGATATGGAAAGTAAGATACAAGCAGTGAAAATGTTTAGTCCCTTTAGTTTTATATATGGGTCAGTCATAATTTTATCAACACAAGGAGAGATTGTGGACAATAATCAATAAAGAGTTAAAGGAATTTATCTGGAAGGGGAAAGGGACAAGAGTTAAGTGGGATAAGCTGATCCTTCCAATAGAAAATAGAACAATGTGGTTAGGGATTACATAATTTGAAAATATATTTTAGGCATATACAGTTAATGGTAAAATACATAAGACAATCAGAAGTTTAAAATTCTAAATAGAAAGGGATGATGGTTAAGCAGGGGTGATTTCAGGAAATAAAGAGTGTGTGGGATTTTGGATGCATATCCTTAAGGAGAATGATAATCATACAGAATATTATATTCATAAAGTAGCAGAAAATATTTTAAGAACTAAGCCAACATGAGACTGCAGAAAGGAGATTTTTGCCAATAGGGATGACTGCAAGTAGGAGTACAGAAAATAGACATGAGGGGGTTGGAATTTACTGGACAAAACTGGCAAATGGACCAAGGTATTCAAATCAAAAAACTAAAGAAGGAAATGTAATAGAGTGGGATGAGGCCAAGAATAAGTTTGGACTACAGGTTAGAGACTGCCTTACCAACCAGGAATTGATATTAGAGTATGGACAAAGAGAAACAGATAGGGGGATCTTAAGTGAAAGACTTGCTCTGTTATAGTTTTTAGTTGAATCTAGAACAGAAGCTGCTATTAAAAAAGAGATAGTTAGTAGGGCATATAAAATCATTATACCAGTAATAATCAATCACAAGAGATTAGAAAAGACTGGAAAGAGAGACTTGAAAAGCAATTTACAAGAAAATAATGGGAGGACATATGCATGGCTCTCATGTATGCAACAAAGTCCAGAAGGTTTAGGATCATTGCTTAGAAGTGCTTGCATAGGTATGTTTATACCCCAAACAAACCTCAAATCATTTTTCCTCAGATAGACAGCAAATGTTGGAGGTGTGATGTGGAAAAAAGTGATAAATGGGTGTGAAGAAAATGAAAACACTGTCATCTGTGTTAGTATGTCTGGCAAGGGATTTGTGTATATTTTCAGATTAACTTGCATTGTATGCCATCATGTCTAATTGTGAAATGTAAATATTTTTTTTAAATGCTGAGTAATTCTATGTAAATCCAAAATGTTTAGAGAATCTGTCAGTGTTTTGAAACATTTCTAACTGCACATGTTTGAGAGGGACACTCAAAAGTACAAACTGTGGAGAATCAGCTGAACAGTAAGTGGTGTCATTAGAACGTTCCTGGTTGCTATGTGATTATTTAAACAGCTGATTGACAGAAAAATAACTTTTTCAAATGGCTGACTGTTATATTTTGAGATAAGATAGTTGAGCTGGCAGTTTTTGTCAAGTGCTGTGCAGTCAGTGGACACCAAGAAAAGAGAACTCACCAAAAAAACTGTAAGCTTGCCTTGGCCTTGCTGTATATGTTAGATTAAGGTAGTGTGTTTCTAGAATAATGGACTCCTATCCTGCAGTTTAATTTTACATTTCCAGAGATTGAGTTCTGGTGTTTATTGAAATGTATTGATTTATATTTTTGTACCTATTTTTACTTATTATTAAATGTTTTTCATTACTTTATGTTGTGGGTGTAAATCTGTGTTTTTTTCTTTAGAGATTAGAGAGTGTTTCTACCTGTTTGTATTCTCCAGGTCCCTCGAGGGCCTGGTCACTTATAGTCATAGCTATCATTTATTGTGATATTGAATTTTCATAATTGGACACCCCTTTAAAAGGGTATGGAGACACTCTTATTGATGGCAGCATTACTGTATTATTTTGGGGAAGCGACTCAGCTGGAAATCTGTGTCAGGCTTTCCCAAAAGTGTTTGGATGTGTGAGATTTAAATTTACTTTGAGTGTGAGTATATCAGAGGTCTTAAACTGGGACACTTTGCTCCAAAGTGTGTAACAAGAAAATACAGTTGGCGTGGACAGCAGTTTATAGTCTAGTCCCTGGAAAATACAGCATTTTCCTGTTGTGCTCTTATGGGGAAATTGTGAAATATTACTTCTGTTTAAGTGACAGTCTCATATTGGAGTCAGGAGTAAGGATTGAAGCTCCCTAGCTACTGACCCAGGATAGTAAGGGATGTCATTTAATTGTTGGCAGTCTGGTGGGTATTAGCCGGATGTCACACTGGGAACATGTGTTGGGAGTGTAATGAGTTGGCAGATTTTATAAATATCCTACAGAGTACTCTGTCAGGCATATTGAGTAAGCAAATGGCTGTAACTAAGGAAATGATTCTTTTTGAGCTGAGACACATGATCTGAACTGACTAGACATAGTAAGGCTTTCTGCTGGCTACTAAAAAAGCAATTGCTAAAAAATGGAAATCAAAGTCTAAGCCAACAGTATTTGAAGTTTTGAATATTATAAAAGAAAAAAAAAGAACTGAAAAGGGATGTTTAGAAAAGGGAAAGAGCAAATTACATAGAAGTAAATAGAAATTGTGGGAACATTACATGCAGAATAATGTTCAGGAGTATGAGGACTGAGGTTTAATAGAAGGGAGGAATTCAGCAATTTATGTCATGCGGGAGTGATGATAGTTACAAAGAAAGAAACAAAGAAAGAAAATATATGTGCTGTTTAATGTATGTAAATGGGGGAAAATGTTAACATGGTTTGTTTTCTTTTCTGTTAATATATGTTTGCCTGTGTCTTAAGTGCTAATTTAATAAAGGTTTAAAAATGTTTATATTTGCCCACATAACATTTTTGATTTTCTGGTAAATCTCTTATGATTACAGTCGGTCACCAATACTAGTCATTAGAGTTTTATACTTCTTATTGTTCAAAAAAATGCACATTTATGCAAAACATGCTGTTTATTAATTTTTTTTGTTGAAGTAGACTAATATTTGAAGTTCTTCCTGATGTTATCCTCACATTATTTATGTCTTCTTAATTTTGACCAAACAAGTTGAGAGATATGCAGAAAAAAGCAAAGGTAAGGCTCCAGTTTCTTCAACCAACACAGCTGTTTATTAACACAAGCACTTTCACTAAATGCTTCTTCAGTGTATCTACATTGTTGCTAAAATGCCCATTTTATACTATCATCACAAATCACATGACAAAAACCATTTAACTATTTAAAGAGAAATATACTTCTAAAAACATACAAAAAATGTATACATTTAAAAATATGTACCATCAAATGTAAATGCAGAAAAATATATACACATATAACACATTTTAAAACATCACCTACGCAATGGTCTATTTTTTAAAATGGGTCTGACTGGCACATGGTCATTTAAGCCATGTCCTACATCAGCCTTCAACCTCACAATCCAGTTTGCCTCTAACTCTTCCTTTCTAGCTCTGATATCATCCCCCCTTATTCTCATAATATCTGCCTAAGACCATAAATTTAAAACTATGTCTTTCACTTGTCTCAGACACATGCTTTGCAATGGCATTAAATATGCTTTTCTTTTTAATATGGTATATGTGCTCTCTTATTCTATCTTTGAGCAATCTATCAGTCTTACCAACACAGAATTTATTTCATAACTGGCACGTAGCCAGATATACCACATTTTGGGGGGGGGGGGGGTACTATAAGTTGCATTAACGCTAAAATGAAAAACCTCATGAGAATCTGGATGTTCAAATTCTGTTCCTACATCTATATATTCACAATACTGACATCTGTTACAGGGTTTAGTCCCTCTATATTTAGAATGCCCTATCTGATTTCTCTGTGTACACAGTCTCCTTTTCAATGACTTTTTGTTCTTAAACGTAAACTGAGGATGTGGGTCCAGAAACTTACTCACTTGTCTATCTGTGGTCAAGAGATTCCAATGAGAATTAATAATATTGTTTTTTTTTTACATCTCTTGAAAAACTAACACACATTCTAAGCTTACTATTATTATATATTTTATTAGCCCCAGAGTTTTCACAAGGTTCTGAAAAATAGGGCTTTGCTCTTGTACCCCTTAATTTTTCTATCTCTATCATATTGCTACGTACTTCATCCTTATTGTATCCCCTTTCCACCAACTCTGTACTTACTACTTCTGCTTGTTGTTTAAAGTCATTCTGTTTAACATTAGGCCTTGACACACTATACAACTGGTTATGTACGACATTTCTAAACACATACTTGGGATGCATACTATCTTTCCTTAGCAATTTATTGGCATGACATTCTTTCCTATACATTTTTGTACTTAATTCCCCTTCCTCTCCTCTCACTATACTGACATCCAGGAAGCAAGACCAAGTCAATGTAAATTTAAGGAATGGTGTTGAATTATTAATCCATTCCACAAAATCCAATAATTGTTCTACTGACCCTTTTGATAACAGGAAGAGGTCATCTACAAACCTTCGAAAAAACAGTATGTGCTGTTTATAGGGACCCCTTTTCACATTCTCTATCTCCCATGCTGACATCACCGCATTCGCATAACTGTTGGCACGTGCCCATTGCAACACCATTGCACTGCCAGTATTTTCTGTCCCTAAACATAAAGATGTTATTCTCAAGCACTATTTTCAATAAGATCTGTATTAGCTGTATCCTTTCTCTCATGTAGTTTCCATCTTTCTCTAGTAACTCTGTGACAATATTGATTCCAAGCTCATTCAGGATTACTGTGACAAGAGAAATTACATCAAGTGTAACCAACAAAGTAAGATCAGTCATTTCTCCCTTCCTGGAAAACTCATACAGATCTCTAATAAAATGTTCAGTATCTCGTAAAATGTATTCTGACTTACTCAATAAATTCCTAAGATTTTTACCCAAAAATATGGAAATGGATTCTATGCACCAATCCCTTCCTGCTACGATTGGTCTCATAGGGGGATTTACCTTACATTTATGTAACTTCGGTAATCCTTGGATGTTAGGAGTGAGAGGACATTTTTGATTTTCTGGTAAATCTCTTATGATTACAGTTGGCCACCAATACTAGTCATTAGAGTTTTATACTTCTTATTGTTCAAAAAATGCACATTTATGCAAAACATGCTGTTTATTCATTTTTTAGTTGAATTAGACTAATATTTGAAGTTCCTCCTGATGTTATCCTCCCATTATTTATGTCTTCTTAATTTTGACCAAACAAGTTGAGAGATATGCTATCCCAAAACATTCATGTCTAAATTATTTCTTTTGGTATTATTTCAACAAACTAGAAATAGAGTACTAGGCATTTCTTATTGCTGTATTTGCTTGGTTTAGTTTTTGTTGCTTTGCTTGGGGGAGGCTAGAAAACTAACATGCATTTATTGGCAGTCTTAGTACCTTAATAGTTAGCACACTTGTCTTTTGGGCAGAAGGCTGTGGGTTCTGTTCCCATCCCACATAATTGCATTAATTTTTCAATACTAACACTACAGTGCAGCATGGGAGGTGTGGGGGGGTGCTGCACTTCAGGATGTGCCATCCTTTGGATGAGGTACTATAACACCATCTCCTGAGATCGTGGTAGCTCAAGTGGGTGTAAATGATCCCATGCCACTAATTAAAAAGAATACAGAGAAGTACTCTGGCCAAATATCTTCTGGTCAGTATAAATGCCACCTCCTAAAAGGAGGCCATTGCTGCAATTGGACTAACCTGGTCAACAAAAATATATAAATAAATAAATTACGGTTATTACTATACCTCAGTTATTTGATTATATCTCTGTCATCATCATCATCATCATCTTCTTTCGACTGTTCCTGTTAGGGGTCACCACAGCAGATCATCTGTTTCCATTTCTTCCTGTCCTCTGCATCTTGCTCTGTCACACCAACCACCTGCATGTCCTCTCCCACAACATCCTTAAACCTTATCTTAGGCCTTCCTCTTTTCCTGTTACCTGGTAGCTTCATCCTTAGCATATTTTTCCCAATATACTCAGCTTCCCTCCACAGCACATGTCCAAACCAACATAATCTTGCCTCTCTGGCTTTGTCTCCAAACCTTCCAACCTGGGCTGACCCTCTAATATACTTATTCCTAATCCTGTCCACCCTCGTCACACCCAGTGCAAATTTTAACATCTTTAACTCTGCCACATCCAGCTCTAACTCCTGCCTTTTTGATGCCACTGTCTCCAACCCATATAACATAGCTGGTCTCACTACCCTTTTGTAGACCTTCCCTTTCACTCTTACTGGTACTCGTCTGTCAGAAATAACTCCTGACACTCTTCTCCACCCACTCCATCCTGCCTGTACTCTCTTCTTCACCTCTCTTCCACACTCACCATTACTCTCAACTATTGATCCCAAGTATTTAAACTCATCCACCTTCACCACCTCTACTCCTTGCATCCTCACCATTCCTCTATCCTCCCTCTCATTCACAGACATATATTCTGTCTTAGTCCTGCTGACCTTCATTCCTCTTCTCTCTAGAGCATATCTCCATTTCTCCAGGGTCTCCTCCACCTGTTCCCTACTCTCATTACAGATCACAATATCATCTGCAAACATCATAGTCCATGGGACTCCTGTCTGATCTCGTCTGTCAACCTGTCCATCACCATTGCAAATAAGAAAGGGCTCAGAGCTGATCCTTGATGTAATCCACCTCCACCTTAAACACATCCATCACTCCTAATGCAGACCTCACCGCTGTCACACTACCCTCGTACATATTATGTACCACTCTTACATACTTCTCTGACACTCCCGACTTCCTCATACAATACCACAACTCCTCTCTAGGCACCCTGTCATATACTTTCTCTAAGTATACAAAAACACAATGCAACTCCTTCTGACTTTCTCTGTACTTCTCCATCAACACTCTCAGAGCAAACATCGCATCTGTACTGCTCTTTCCCGGCATGAAACCATACTGCTGATCACTAATCATCATGTCCCTTCTTAACCTAGATTCCGCTACTCTTTCCCATAACTTCATGCTGTGACTGATCAATTTAATCCCTCTGTAGTTACTACAGCTCTGCACATCACCCTTATTCTTAAAAATCGGTACCAAAACACTTGTTCTCCATTTCTCAGGCATCCTCTCACTTTCCAAAATTTAATTAAACAATCTGGTTAAAAACTCCACTGTCATTTCACCTAAACACCTCCATGCTTCCACAGGTATGTCATCTGGACCAACAGCCTTTCCATTCTTCATCCTCTTCATAGCTATCCTTACTTCCTCCTTGCTAATCCATTGCACTTCATGATTCACTATCCCCACATCATCCAACCTTCTCTCCCTCTCATTCTCTTCATTCATCAACCCCTCAAAGTACTCTTTCCATCTGCTCAACACACTCTCCTTGCTTGTAAGTATGTTTCCCTCATTATCCTTTATCACATTTACCTGCTGCACATCTTTCCTAGCTTGGTCCCTCTGTCTAGCCAGTCAGTACAGGTCCTTTTCTCCCTCCTTAGTGTCCAACCTTTCATACAACTCTTCATATGCCTTATCCTTAGCCTTCGCCACCTCTCTCTTTGCCATGCACCTCATCTCCTTATACTCCTGTCTACTTTCTTCATCTCTCTGACAATCCCACTTCTTCTCTGCCAACCTCTGACTAATTTAATGCATCAGAATCGTTAAGTGATTATGGTTATTACATCTCAGTGGAAATGTTACTGTAAAGTGATCTTGGAGGGTTTCCTCCCCAAGATCTCCAGTTATCCAAGTCATGTTAGACATAAGGAAATATATTTTTTTAACTTCCCTTTTCTTACTCAAAGTATTCTGATTTGTGTTTTTCTTGCATCTTTAACATTAGTTGTAAAGGCTTAACAGAATAAACTAGCTGAACAGTTTGAGTGCAAGTGCTGACAGACCCTCTCCCACATTCTTCTTGAGGTGTCAAAACTATCATTGTAATCTAGGAGCTGTGAACCAACAGAATATGTTTTATAATGAAAGCTGCAAAATGTCCTGCATTTGTTTAAAAATATTTTCTTTACAATGCAGCACACATCAAAACAAGCCTGACTTTCTCTTCTATAAATTTTGTTAATGATATTTTTTTCTCTTTCTACATAGGCACAAATGTCTTTGTGCATGACAGTTCCCCCACCTCTGTTGTTTTGGTAGCTACACCTCTGAATTGTTACACACTGGTATTTTGTTGTCTTTTTTTAACACGTCCCACATGTCCCACCAGCTGACTGCTGTGCCCCTGCTATACCCTGGCAAGAAAAGGAACCTAGAGCTACTACCACTGGTAAATATTTAAATGTAGTTATATGCAGTTAAAAAATTGATGCCACTGTAGAACTAGCATTAATATTCCTTCTCTTAAGAATGATACAGTTTAACTGTAAGGTGAGGCAGTATTTACTTACTATAATCCTCAAAGGTCTGTCAAAAAATCAGAAGTCTTAGGAAGGATGGAGCAAAAATGTTAGCTCCAGTATGGAACTTTCTTGAAAAGCTGTGAGAAACAAGAGGTATAGATCAAAGTGCTGACCCCACTGTAATATGATATATTATTATCTTTGCGTCAGAACCAGTGCAGATGTTGTGATGTAATATACAAAATTCTGATGTACTGGCCCTTGAGCTGGTAGCTTCAGTTGTACATTTCATATATAATCACTTGGTATGGTCTCCTAATATTATTGATTTTTGTTTCCTATAGTACATAGTAAATAAAGTCCATAATGCAGAGGCATTGAAATGTCAGGCCTATGTCTATTATTAGGCAAGAAATAATGTTTACCAGACTGTTTTGAGAAGAGAGAGATGAAGTTTTCAGAACAATGGAAAGTATAGTTTGGCTCATGGACAAGTATTTCCATCCTTCTAAGAAAATTGCAGTTAAGAAAAACTAAAATTTTGGTTTTGGCTATTATTTATTTATTTGTTTGTTTTGACATTTATTGACCAGGAAATTAAAGAAGACTCCAGTAGAAATATTGAAGTGTTGGGATTTCTGAATTTTATACAAAGATTGTATTTGGCATTCTGATTCAGCTGCTCAGAATTATTTATACATTTCTTGGATTACAGCCAATTTTCTTCTTTTTTGAATATTATGTGCTAGAAATCTGAATTTATATTTGTTAGACTTCAGTCATCAGTACTGAAAATGAAATGTTATTGTTGTAATTATGATAAAAATAAGCTGTCTTACCAATGCATTCTCATCTTGGAAGAAGTGATTTCATGCATTTTACATATATACCTATCATATTTCTAGTCAGCAGATTTGTCCTAGCCAAATTACTACCTTCTGCAGTCCTCCTTAAATATGATATTTCTGTTTTCACATTTAATGTACTTTTTCACTGAGCCCTATCATTATTTCTGTATGTTTTTCTTTTTCCTTCCAAACATATTCACTTAGGTCACATTTATTTGTTCTTGCCTACATCTTTACCTAATTTGGAAAACTGGCTCATTTTGCCACTATTCAGTCAAACCATCAAATCATTTTCAACTATGATTTTTGACATATTAGGAGATATAATACTTTTGGAGCAGTCATGGGTTTGATTCTCTCAGTCTCTGTTTGCCTTCGGAGCAGATTATTTGATCAGGCAGTGCGTGTCCGGCTTCCACTAAAACGGGCTTCATCACAGGTGAACAGCCCAGTTAACAAAATATATCAATGAAAAATACATTCATTATTATTGTTTCGCTGTGGCCTTTTGGAGAAAGAAAGGAAAGTATTTTCTTGGATTACATGAAAAGTAAATTTATGGAATGGGTTTGATTTGTTAAGGACATATTAGGTATTGTATTGGTGAAACATTTGTACTAACAGAAAGAAATGTCAGGTAGAATAAACCCAGGACAGTATTGATTAAGTATTGAGAACAAGTGCTGTGGAAACTGTTACAACGTGGTCGAAAACTGATGGTAAGAGGGAAAAATGGTAAAAAACAACTGTGAAGTGACATTAAAAAGACATTCCCATTTTTGTTGAAGTGATGAGGGAGTGTAAAGGAATAAAATTCAAATTGTCATTCCCTGCAGCATTAAAGATGCTTTGGAATGAGACAGTACTGGTATTTGACAATCCTGATGAGGAGATTGTGGAAATAAAAGTGCTATCAGTGAATTCCATCTTTCAGATGAGATGATAAACTGAGGCCCCATCTACCTGAGTTAGTGGTAGCTCAGGTGGATGTAAAATATTCCACAGCACGTATTAAAAAGAGTAGGGGAAGTTACCCTGTGCCCAGGTCAAATTTCCCCTAGTCAGTATGAATATCACCTTGGGTCTCCCCTGAAAAGAGGTCATTCTCCTCATGGGATTAGGCCAGTCAACAAAGAATAAATAAATAAAATAAAATAAAATTCAAACATGATGCAGTTGAAAATGGAGCAATGGGAAAGATGTGATTGAACTTAACGGTACATATATATCCAGGTAAGTGAAAGATGGATGTGAGGAAAAGTCTGGTTTGATGGAGAAGCTTGCTCTTTTGCAAAACTGACACTAGGTATGAGACGATTACATATACTGAGAAATGAAATGAACTGGGACTTGGATATAACTATGCATAAGAGAATGTGCAAACACCCTGGGGTAAATGTACAGAGCCCATCCACTCACTGCAACTGACTTTAAAGATAGCTAGGGAGGTAGTCTGTTTGATGGGGTTTGTGACTTTATTCCATAAGTAAGAGATCCCTTGGGAGAGAGAGCTATTCTGAAAATAAGTTTTGATTAGTGCCTTATTTGAAAGACGTCTATTCTGTAAACAGGTTTGATTACTGTTTTAATGGAGGCTTTGTTTTTTTAGAGTACATAATGGTGGTATTGCTAGATTTTTGAATATGTAAGAGGTTTAACAGTTCTTGGTCCTTTTTTGACTTGAAGGCCAATCAGAGGTCAACACATAAGAGTCTGTAGGAGACAGAATACATGCTCTGTGTAGCTTAAGGAGCTCATACCTCAAAAAAATGTTTGATCAGGAATCTTTGAGGTTTCTTGAGTTGTGTAATATGTATTGACAGGCACATGACAAAGTGGGGAATATGTTTTTTTGTGTCAGATTAGAGAAGAGTAGAGACAACAATAACTTTGTTAAATTTGAAGGCTATACCTTTTGAAATTAGTTGAGCTATGTAGAATAATTTCCTAGTGATATTTGCTACATGATGGTCAAAGCAGAATTAATTGCCCGTGACTGTTCCAATGCCTTTAAAAACAATGTCAGCTTTGAGGAGAGGGTGTGCTTTTTGTGGTAAGTGCAGCTGGTTCAAGCTTCAAAAATAGTATAATATTGGATTTTTTTTTCATTTTGCTTGTATCTGTGGTCTTGACATCAAAAGTTATTGTGGGTTAGTTCCTCTTGTAGGATATGGGTGATTGCTGGAGAGTTAATGACTGCACTGAGTTTGCAGTCATCCATAAACTTTATAAACCACTGAAATATGCTTGGACATCAGCACTGTATATGCTGAAGAGTGGACCCAGTACAGAAATTTGTGGGACACCACTTGTGACCATCCTTGTAGATGGGAATGTGTCAACCCTATTTGAGATCTGTGTGTGAGCCAGTTAGAAATTCAAAACATTACGTAGAGATTAATATTTAAGTGGGTGAACGTATCAGTAAAAGTAGACTATATGATAGTATTGATGGTCTTATGCTTTTTCAGATATGCATTGTGTGCAATCTGCTCATTATCCTATGTTTCATTTACCTGCTCAAAGATGTCCACCAGATTTAGAACACAGGGCATAGCTTTAACAAAGCTAAATCAGTTTGGATCAGGGGATTGTAGGTTGTCTACAGCTTTATCTGTAAATTCCATGATGTTATGTTTCATTAATTGGCAAACAGTGCTGATACTAATCGGTTTATAGCTCAATGCCAAAAAAATGTGGCATCATCCCCTTTGGGAAAAACCTGGTTCCCATGAACTGCCACATCGATGGTAGTCCACTGAACATAGAAAGCGTTATAAGAGATCTGGGAACACAGGTTGACAGCAACCTCTCTTTTGACCACAACATTGCCACTGTGGTCAGAAAGTCCTTCTATGTGGCACATCTCATTACTAAGGGTTTTGCATCCAGGAAGAAAAGGTCCTTGTCTCTCTCTACTTTTCTCTCATTAGGGAACTCAACTTCATAACCTCGCAAAGCAATGCATCCCAAAAGACAAAAAATCCTACTACTTCAAACTACAGTCCAATAATAACAATAACCCCAAACAATTCTGGAAATCCATAAGCTCCCTTCTCACCCCCGGCTTCAAGAATAACCCCTGCCCGGCCCCAAGTATATCTGACCTTGAACTAAGCACCAAATTTAATTCATTTTTTTATTGAAACTATCTCCAACCTGACCAAGACCTTCCCCTAACAATAATCCACCTAACCACCATTCCTCTTCCCCTAACCACCCTATGTTTGAGCTTAAGCCAGTCTCTACTAATCTGATAAAAAGACTCCTATACAAACATAAACCTTGCTCCAATGCTCATGATAATATTCCCTCCTCCTTCCTAAAATGCGCAGCTGACAGTATTGCACTCCCAATTAGCATAATAATCAACAGATCTATAAAGGAGTCATATGTACCCAAACTGTGGCATTCTGCTTACATTGTTCCCCTCCACAAAGGTGGCAAGAATACTGACATCTCAAACTTCTCGCCCATTGCTCTGCTCTCTCCAATCTCCAAAATCTTAGAAAAATGTATCCATCTCCAACTCATGCCTTACCTAACCCAAAACCAACTCTTAACATCTACCCCGCATGGCTTCCACCCTGGTCATAGCACCATAACCGCTCTACTCTCCTTCATAGAAACTGTCAACCAAGCCTGAGATTCAGGTCATTTAGTTTCCACAGTTCTACTTGACCTTTCCAAGGGTTTTGACATTGTTTCCCATAACCACCTTATCTATCATCTGTCTAACCTACATCTTGCTCCAAACAGTGTCGCCTGGTTCTCTATCTACCTGTCAGTGAGATCACAGGCAGTTAAATGGAAGAGCACCATCTACTCATTTCTTCCTACCCCAACTGGTGTCCCTCAAGGGTCCATCCTCAGACCTATGCTCTTTAACATCTTTATCAATAAGTTTCACTCTGCCATTCCTGATGCCAAAATCATCCAATATACAGACGATTCTATGATAGTCTGCTCTGCCTCTAACCTCCCTTTACTACTGATTAAAACCCAAGCTGCCTTTTCTATTACTGAAAACTGGATGCAACAAAATCACCTGTCTTTAAATGCAGATAAATCTAAACTTCTACTTTTCTCTCCCTCCAAAACTTTCTCTTTTGAGAAAAATTCATTTAACGTCCTCAGCCATACTGACTCTCCCATTGAAGTAGTTCCCTTTGCAAAACTTCTTGGGATTACTATTGATGAACACCTCAAATTTGGTATCCATATCCAACAAAATATAAAGAAACCGCACCAAAAGCTAGGTATGCTTTATAGGAACAACCTCTTTCTCTCAAACTCTACTAGATATACTTTAGCTACTACTTACCTCCTCCCATCCCTGTTATACGGAGCCCCTCTTCTAACTAACCTGACCACCACCAACACCTCTAAACTAGAAAACTGCTATAACAAAATCTCCCAATTTGCCTCCAGATCCAAAAACTCCACCCATCACTGCCA
Organism: Protopterus annectens; assembly: GCF_019279795.1. Lineage (NCBI taxonomy): Eukaryota > Metazoa > Chordata > Ceratodontiformes > Protopteridae > Protopterus > Protopterus annectens. The sequence goes on along the minus strand of NC_056738.1, from coordinate 437,991,462 downwards.
TACTCTTAATTCTGTAAACTGGCTAGAACTCCCTAATTATCTAGACTACCCCCAACTTACCACAGCACATAGACTTGTATTTCACCCAAATAAATGTCCAGCTCTAATAAACATCCCCCCTGCATCCCCAATAGACTCCTTAGATCAGAAAATCAAAACCTAATTACAATCCACAAACCAAAATGGCCTGCTGGTCAGCTTCTCCTCTCTTTCTCACTAGGCAAGAAATGGAACTCTCTCCCTTTCACTCTTAGGACAATAACTAACTCAGAAAACTTTAAAACCCAGCTTTTCATTTACTTGCACTCCAAATGGAAATGCACCTGCTTTCACCCTGTCTAATTCTTTCTAACTACTGCCCTAAGGAGGTGTTTCTCCTTGGCTTATAATCTCTCTAACACCCCAACAACTAGTTCCCTGAGCTGTTTCTAACTCTCTGCAATTCCTTCTGAAGATTCTATATCTATCTTGTAAATATTGTAAATAGCTTCTTATGTCGAATGAATGCATGTAAACTGTTTCCTTACTTTAATCGATTGTTATGTATAATGTTACTACACTTCAATTGTTATGATGGTATTTCCTAAATGAATCTCCACAGTACAGCCTTCCAGATACATCATAATTGTCTTTTGTCAACTAAACCTGATACAGAATGTTCATTCATGTAAACTGTACTTTATTTTTGTAACTTACTTACGTTTGTATCTGCGGTGGTGGTGCTGCGGTAGCGTTGTCACCTCACAGTAAGACGTTGTCCCGTTCGATTCTCAGCTAGAGCGTCTTCTGTATGGAGATATGCATGAGTGGGCGTACCTTCGTTGAAGGTTGTGCGTCAGAGCTGGCAACTCGGCATGTAAAAATCTGCTGCCAATCATTAGCGGACCGGAATTCCGCTGTGGCGACCCCTAACCGGGAAAAGCAGAAAAGACACAGCAACAACAACTTACTTTTGTATCTTTAATGCCTATGTTATGTTTGGAGCTTTTCTTCCCGGGCCTCCACTGCAAACGGGCACTCATGGGCCCAGTGGACTTCCCCAGTCACCAAACTGAAATAAATAAATAAAATAAAGTAGGCCAATCAATGAGTACAATGCCCCATTTGGCAGTACCTCACTAAACACTTGCAACAACTGGAGAGGCCGCAAAAGTACCTCACAAAGAGGATCCTAGGCCTTAAACATTTGTCCTAGATGGACAGACTCAAAAAACTCTAACTATTCTCTGTCTCATATCACCAATTTAGAGGCGATCTCTGCTTGACTTAACAAAGCCATGTCTGACCCAGCTCTGTTAGAAATGCTGCATCTAATGAAATCCCAATTCCTCCACACCACATGCTCCAGAGACCTCAACCTCATTACCACAATCAAAAGAACATGCTGGAGGGACAGGTTCATAACCCAGAGACTGTCCATGCTATGGAATAGACTTCCCATACAAGTCAAGAAGAGCACCTCAACGGCCCTCTTCAAGAGAAATCTTGATGAGTGGATGGGAAATAGAAAATTCATCCCAGGGATCACTCTAGTGGCTTTACTCAACAGAGGCACTGGGAACTAAGGTCAGGTGGCATGATGCCAGGTTAATCCTATGGGCTAGGCTTGTAAAGGCTCCAGGGCCGTTAGCCTAGTACACAACTATGAACCTATAGTGTGAGTGGTAGGATTACTTTTCTGTAGTAGTATCACTGTGACACTTCTCCGTTTCTTAGAAATGCATCTGATAAACAGGTTAAGACTGACTATGTTAACAGTAGAATCAGTGAGATTGTATTTGGCACTCTATGTTTGACACTGACTCTAACACAAAATTGTTCTCTTTCAGGAACCACAGAGCTAGCATTTTTGGTTTGGAAAGGGCATTTGTGACTTGTTCAGAGGTAATTTCATGGAGAAGCAGGAACAGAGTGGTAGTAGATAGCTGATAATGTGGAGAAGCTGAATCTAAATTTGTCAGAGAGTATGTTATCTTCATTCTCAGAGATTGAGTAGGTGGTACCACTTGAGATCACCACTATGCAATGATGGGTGTTACTCTCTAAGTTCCTGATGTAATTAAATGATGCCGTATGTTTGCAAAGAAGATGGTGGTTTTTAGCTCACACGTTTGACCTTACACCTGACAGCCCTTTTTTAAACTCATTCATAAAATTAAGATAATTGTGTTTATTCCTTAGGGCAAAAAGCTGTTTATTTTATAGTTTGTTTATGCGGGTGTTCTGCTCTTGTGACTTGAGGGTTAATTTGCTGTCCTACTTGTGCCAGACTGGGAGAGAGGTTTCAATGCAGGAGTTAAGGAGGTGTAGAAGTCAGTGGTGTGGGCAACTACTTTAGCTATATGATCTCATGGGAAAGGGGAGAATTTGAATTTCTTTTGAGAGTTCCAGAGGGCTGGGAATAGTCCCTGAATATAGAAGGTTTAGGTACATTCTTATGTTGGGTTCTCAGGGAAAAGGTGATGACTTTGTGCTCAGATTTGATCGAGAAGGGTAAGATTTCAGTACTGCATGACAACTATAACAATCAATCAGAAGAGTTGAGAAAATATTGGGAAGACTGAAAATGCAATTTACAAGAGACAATGGGAAGACATATGTATGGCTCCCAAGTATGCAACAAAATCCAGAAGGTTTAGGATCATTGCTTAGAAGTGTTTGCATAGGTATTTTTATCTTTCCCTCATAAGCACAGAACATACGCAGTAAAAGTTAGCACACGATACAAGGTGTTACTGCCTCCTCTGGAAAACTGCTTAGTTCAATATAACCAACTCTGACCTTTAAAAGGATGCCAACATGCTTGTACACTCCCATTGCACACACCTCTAGATTTAAGGAAACTCAGAACAATGTTAAAATGAATTTGCTAAAAAGGACTGGATTAGTATTATAGTCTGATTGCTCTGAAAAAGGAAAAGCTAAGTTCCAAGAATATGTAATGAAAAAATATAAGTTGGATGAATCTGCCAATTAATATTACCCATCAGCAAGAAATTTAATGAATTTGTAGATAATTTGAGTGAAGAGAAACAGAACACTATTCACCCATTATATGGTACAAGTGTAGACAATAACAAGCAGATTTGATAGGTTTGTGGACAGACATAAGTTTTTTGTCAATGGATCATAATGACCAACTGAGAACATAGTAGTGTAAATGTTAATTAGTGCTGGACAAGTAGACAGATGCACTCATCCTAGAAGATGCTGGCATTTGTACAGTCACTGAAACCTGATCCAAAGCTGCGGAGAGCACCCCAGCCTTACCAGGTTACTTGTCCTACCATACTTTCAGACACCAAATGGACGGCTACAAAGCCAAAGGAGGTGGAGTTTCAATATTTATCAAAGATATACACACCTCCAGGATGGTGAAACAGTATGACGCACAGGAGGCACTCCTGGTGCAGTTAACCGTTGACAAAAAAAATATTCAAATCATAGCTACAGACCCCCAACCATGAGTCAGGAGGTCCCTTCACCTATCTGCACTTACTTGAATTCATCAAGATTTAAACCTCTACCCTGATCCTGGGTGACTTTAACTACCCAACCATAAAGTATAAGACCTATTCCAGCTCAAACATGAATGCCCAGAGATTCCTTGACTTCTTCAATGCCAGTGCATTGGATCAGCTGGCCAACACACCCACAAGAGGTGAAAATATCCTGGACCTGGTACTAACCAACATGAGTAACCACTGTAGTACCCCTACAGTGTCATCCTCCTTGGTAAGATCTAACCATAAAGCAATCACATTCGAAGTCACCATTTCCCCGAACCCCCCCCCCCCTCCCCACCAGTGTTGAACAAAAAAACTTTTCCAAAGCTGACTACAACCTCCTGAGAGCAGGTATAAGCAGCTTCACAGCCACCATCCCTTCAGTTGTAACAAGCACTGATGTGCAGGCCTACGCCAAAAAACTATATGAGCACCTATATAGCTGCATTTACTCAGCAATACTTGAGAGGATCAAATCATATTCCTCAAGAAAGAGTGGACAGCAGCAATAAAAAGACTCTATAATAAAAGGAAAAAAATGCTATCCAGGACCAAGAAGTAGCAGATACCAAGTTGGAGGCAATCTCTCCTTTGTCTGAACAAGCAAATAAGGTCACTGGTGAAATCCTCTAAGGCTAACGTTGAGTACAAATTAGCCACATCCACTAAGGACAATCACAAGACCTTCTTTGCATATGTCCACAATCTCAAAGTAACTCCCAAATCTGCTCTGAATTGGTGCCCAGGAATACCACATACACAAACACCATAGATATAGCTAACCTGCTTGCAGACAAGTTTAGTGAAAACTTCACCCCCCCTGTCTCCCCCCATCAGTAAACCAGGACATCTGCAACACCTGCCCCCCTCCATTCATCACCAGGGAGCAGATGATTAATGCCCTCTCAAAGGCAAAATTTCCAGCCTCCATGGGACCCAACAACATCCCTGGTTGTGTCTTACATGAACTCAGGCAAGAGCTCTCAGCACCACTAGTCGCTCTGTTCAACCAAAGCCTTTGCACTGGCTTCGTCCCAGCAGAATGGAAGACAGCCACTGTCATCCCTCTACACAAAGCATCCACCGGCCCAGGCAGTTATATGCCCATCAGCCTAACTAGCCTTATCTGCAAAACAGTGGAACACATTATCATGAACCTTATAAACAAGGACACTGGTAACCTCCAAATGCTTGATCCCACAAAGTTTGGTTTTGTCAAAGGGAGATCATGCCTGTTAAACTTGGTCACTTTATCCAAAATAGTCACCAAAGCCATGGATGAGGGGAAGACAGTGCCCACCACCTACCTTAGCCTAGCCAAAGCCTTCAACACTATTCCCCACTTGGGCATAATAGATAAACTCTCCCAGATAGGCATCAACCCATATGTTACCAAATGGGTAGCTAACTGGCTCACTGATAGAACCCAATCAGTCAAAATAGGGGAAGCCACCTCTTGTAGTAGACTCGTAACAAGCGTCGTACCCCAAGGATCGGTCCTGGGGCATCTACTGTTTGGGATATACTTTTCTGAGGTGCAAGCCAAAACCAATGGTCTGTGGCTGACCAAGTTTGCAGATGACTGCAAACTGGGCACTCTCATAAATTCCTCTAGTGATGTGAACAGCCTCCAGTAAGGCCTTACCTAAACTAATGACTGGTGCCAGAAGCATGGCCTCAAACTGAATGCCAAGAAATGCATCATTATCCCTTTTGGGGAAAATGGTGCCCCCACTAATTATCACGTTAATAACAATGTACTAAGCACACAATCAACTGTGAGGGACCTGGGCATCCAGGTTGATAGCAACCTGACTTTTGACCACCACGTTACCTCTATTGTATGGAACTCTTTGTATATGACTCACCTCACAAGTAATGGTATTTCATCTAGGAACAAGGAGGTCATAACATCCCTGTACTCCTCCCTTATCAGACCCATTATTGAGTACAATGTCCCCTTCGGCATGTACCTTGAAAAACACATGCAGCAGTTGGAGAAACCACAGAGGTTTCTGACCAGGAAAATCTAGAGTCTCAAACACCTATCCTATACAGATAGGCTAAAAGCCCTGTCCCTCTACTCAGTCTCATACAGACTGCTCAAAGGTGACTTGTGTCTGGCATACAAGGCTGTCTCAGGCTCAGCCTTGATAGAGTTGCTGCATATCCATAAGTCAAACTCCACTTGAGCAACCCGCATGCAAGGCCTCAACCTGGTCTGTGACATTAATAGGACTTGTTGATGGAATAGATTTGTGTCCCAACGACTCCCTCATCTGTGGAATAGACTCCCTCCCCATGTCAACCAGAGTACCTCACTAGCCCTCTTTAAGAGGAACCTGGACGACTGGATGGGAAACAGAAAATATACCCCTGGTATTCCACCTGTGTCCCTGCTGGACAGGGAAAACTGGTACTGACTTTGTGGAAACATGGGTGAAATTCTTGGCAAGGCTTATAAGGGCCTCCAGGCCAATAGCCTAGTATCATCTTATGAACCTATAGGTGGCAAGATGATATGTATATATGTTAGTTGATGGGGTAGTTCTGATCAATTTAAGTTTTTTAGTGCTATACAGTACTGGAGTCTGAAAGGAGTATTTTCTGCAAATTTAGCAACTTTGTCATAGCATTTTTTAAGTCTTAATTTTTGTGATGCCTGGGGGTTAGTGAGGATGGGAGTGCCATACAGAAGTGTGGGAATGAGATAACTAGTGGTAAGTATAGTTTTAGTTGCATTGATGAGAAAGTTTTTGGCTGTGTAAAGCATCCCTAGATTTTAATGAGATTTTTCTCCAGGTTGAATTTAAGATTATCATCCATCACCCCTAATAATTTGCTGTGAGAAGTGATTTCAGTGGTTATATTATAAAGACAGAGGAATTTTGTTTTTATGAGAGTAGAATTTGGGGGAAAATAGTTTTTTTTTTTTTTTGTAGGGTTAAGCATGAGTCAAAGCCACATTTCAGTGACTGTTAAAACATCCTGAGTAATTTTTTGAAGGCATGCCATGCTGTATATACAAAATAATGTGGAGTTATCTGTGTTTTGTATTACAGAGGCCTGTTGTCTGGATGTGTGGAAAGTGTTGGTGAGAATGTTAAAGAGGAGGAGACCAAGGATAAAGCCTTATGGTACACTGGTGGTGACTGAGAGACATGGAGAGAGGGTGCAGTGCCATTTTCCTGACTCACACCAGTTGGCTAGGTAGCTTTTGAACCATAGAAGGATGGGCTGACAGTGGCCTAATAAGGACATTGGAAATAGAAGCTGTGTTGAAGGTTTTAGGCGAGTATAGAAATACGGAGCAGACTAGTTTGCCATTATCTCTAGCTTTATTGACAGTATCTAGAGAGGTTGGAAGTGTAGTGTTAGTACAATGGAAAGGATGAAAGCTGTGTTGTGTGGTGGATGGCAGTTCTTCCTGCAGGAGACAGTTTAGCAGTTGTTTTTGAATACATTTTTTAAGTATTTTGGTGAAGGGGATAAGATTGCTACAGGTTTGAAGTTACTAATATCTGTTCAATTTCCTTCTTTGTGAAAGGGATAATGTGTGACTTTTTAGAGAGAGGGAACATGGGATTACTGGACTGAACTATAAGGATTGAACAGGCTAGGCAATGCTGACTGCTATTTTATGGTACTCACTTGTTAGGTCATCAGCTGAATTGAATTTAAGAATATTTTTATGTAGGATGTGGCAAAGGTTTGAAGGTGAAAGTAGGTGTGGTGATATTTGGCTGTTGGGCAAGTTTAGGATTAGATGTAGAGAAATCCTTGGTTAGAAGTGCTACACTATCTATGATACAAGAGTTGAATTGGACTGCAGTTTTGAGTGGTGCATTATTGGGATTGGGTTAGGTTTGAATTTTTGTCGGGGAAGGAGGTTTTCTTTAATGCCTGTCCAGAATACTTTAGGTTGGGTTTACTATTATTATGAGTTATTTTAGTATAGTTTTTTGTCTTCATTTATTTGCTTTTTAGTACGATTGCAAAGCATTCAGAAGTTTTCAAGTTATTGTGGTGTTTCATATGTTTGCATTTCTTTCCACATTTTTTTCTGTATCCTGCATTAACATTCTACTCTTTTGGATAGCCAGATTGCAATATTTCTTTTTAGTCTCTTCCTTCTAGGAGGTGCAAAGCTATTTAGGATATTCAGGAAAGTTGTAATGAATTCATTTACAGTATCATCTAAGAGGAGGAGTTTCAGATTTTCCAGTTAATAAATGATAAGGTAGTAATTAACCCCTTTCCTGATAACACAGAGGTTAAGGCACAGGATTACCAACTAGTAGGCCAAAGTTTTGAAACCTGGTTGGGGCACAACTGGGCAGCTGCAATATCTGCATGGAAGAAAGGCCTGGCAATCTACTTTCTTAATATGCCACAAGAACCTTATGGGGCTTATCCACACAATCACTATGAGTCGATTTCGACTTAAGTGCACTTATTTACTTAGGGTAGTACTTAAGGTAGTAATGAACATTTCTGGATTAAACTTGAAAACGTTAACGTGTTGTTTTATAAACATGCTATTTAAGTGGATGTGTGAGATGTCTAGTTGTATAGCTTGGGAGGGAGATGATCATTGATAGAGTCTGACACTGTACCTTTGGTGGTGTATTTTCTAGGGTCTGAAAAGAGGATCAATTCTAATAGAGAATATGATGTCTTGTTCTACCCTCAGGTCAAATTACAACAGAGTTGAATCAATTTATAAGCAAAACAGGGGCGGCTCGTGGTATCGGACTGCCGGGCTGCAGCCCTCCAACCTAGAAAAAAAAAAAGAAAAGTCTTTAAAACTAAAGAACAAACAGAAAAAAAAAAGCACAAGTCCAGACTGCCTTTATCAGTAGTCCGGATAGAGATAAACAGGTACCCAGCAATCATTGCTGCAAATGCACCCAGGAATCAGTGTGGGGACGACCGCACAGAAGAGGAGGTTCAGACTGCTTCGGCTGTAGGCAGATCCAATCAGGACTGAGAGAGGTGAGCTGCTCTCACAGGACTTTCATTGCACGGGCTCATTCAGGAGGTAGGTGTAGCAGGTTTTGGTCGCTGGCTGGATTGCTCCGTGTCGCAGGTGGTTTTTGCTGCTTCAGGTCGCTGGATTGCTTGGGTGGTTTTGCTGCTTGGATTACTTCAGGTCACTGGCTGGGTGAGACATACATCAGGTGTGCGTATGTGAAATGCCCCAGTTACTATATACTGGTGGCTAGAGAGAGCAAATGGTGGTGGATAGATACTCAGGCTTGAGCCCTGTACCTTGGATGCAGGTGGCAAGGACCTGAATTCCCTATCCACCCCCATTTCTAAAAAAAAACTTGCAGATTTTTGCCTTATATTTGTTCTGTTCCTCATAAAATCTGTGGTTTCTGTATCTACATTTTTCCTTGCAAAGTCTGTAGTGTAGTGGTGCACTGGTAGTGTTGTTGCCTAACAGCTACAGCTTCTCTGGTTTGATTCTTGGCTGGGGTGCCTTCTGTGTAGTGTCGGCATGTTCTCTCGTCTTGCAAAGATGTGATTGGCATTTCTCTCTGCTCTGCTGAAAATTGTCTTTTGTTCCAAGTCAGACTAGTTTACTTGTTAAATGTTTAAAAAATAACAGGCATTTGAATTTCAGACTTCATATTCTTCAGAAAGTACATGGTAACACAAAATTATTCTAGCAGTTGTCTAAGTTTATAACATGGATATTTGAAATTTGTCCCTATTTTTGGGACTGTATTCCCCCATTATTGGCTTTGTCCAGGTATTTGTGCTTGAGAGTTATCTATGGTGGGAACTGTATTCATTGAATGTTTGGGGGCTGTATCCCCCCCCCCCCCCCATTACTGGCTTTGTCACATGTTTTTTGCTAAGAGGTTGAGAGCTATAGTGAGAACTGAATTCACTGAATATGTTTGGGGGCTGTATTCCCCCCATTATTGGCTTTGTTCAGGTGTTTTGTGCCAAGAGGTTGACAGCTATGCTGAGAACTGAATTCACTAAATGGTAGCCATTTTAAGTTTGTCTTCCTCTCTTTTACAAAACAGCTGATTTGGCATAGTGGTATGTTTCTCTGACTCCAAAAACACTGACTGAGGTATGGCTCCAGTTCAAAGAAAAAGCAATGAAAAATTCTTCAGTAGCAGTACTGGTTTATTACAAAGAGACACAAGCGCTTTCACCAATGCTTCATCAGGTGATGAATTCATGCATGCTGAAGTAAGACCTGTTCTATCAACTGTCTCAGTTTATACAAGATTGGTGAAAGCGCTTGTGTCTCTTTGTAATAAACCAGTACTGCTACTGAAGAATTTTTCATTGCTTTTTCTTTGAACTGGAGCCATACCTCAGTCAGTGTTTTTGGATACTTATTCGTTGGTGTTACTGGGGTTCCTATTTGGTGTGGATTTTTGCTTTTTGTTCTTTCATGTTTCTCTGACTGTTTTGCACAGGGTCCCCTGGGTTAAAGACGTGGCAGTGAAATGTATAGTGGTAACACAGCATTTTATTCTAGCAACTTTCCAACATTATACAAGCGATGTTTAAAATGTGTCCCTGGTTGTCCCCCCCCCCCAATAAATTTTGGCTTTTTCCAGATTTCTTGTGCTGCAAAGTTCAGAGATACAACTGCGTTTCAAGTAGATTTTACAAGGAGCTGAGAGCTGCAGGGGAACAAAACTTTAGTGCTGCTTATTCTGAGTCTGCTTGCATTAATAGCACAACAGGTAGTGTACTTGCTTTTGATGCAGAAGGCTGTGGGTTCTACTCCCACAGTAGATATATTGCTGATACTGTACTGTGTTATAAAGTGTGTGGATGCTGCAGTCCTTTTTGGCAAAGATACCTAGAGTAGTAACTATGAACCTGTTATCAGTTTGCCATACAGTCCCTATTGCGATATTACTAGCTTATTTTTTTTAATGCATGCAACATAGGCAATTTATTCCTCAAGGGCAACAGGCACTTTATTTGTAAATGAATAAACAGTGACATATAAAGTTGTTTGCTAGCAGCAACCTCTTCATTGTTACAAATTTCTTTAATGTAGAATTATTTAGATGACTTTTACTACTTCAGAAATTGTGCATATTTACTGATACTGGTGGACTGTATAGAAGGTTGAGTAGACTTTTATGATGGAAATGTTCTGAATTGGATAGAAGGTTGAGTAGACTTTTATGATGGAAATGTTCTGAATTGGGTAGTTTTGTCATTGGTGCATGCATTTTGTTTCATTGCTTACTGGAAAAATGCTCAAAACAATAAATTTAAAATGCCGTCTAACAACTGTACTGTATTGTACAAGGAATATAATTTAGTAGAATCAGGAAGTTGTATCAAAGAGCACATGTGTGTTTCATGTGCAAGGGGCCTATGATTTGAAAACAGCCCAAAGTTAATCTTTATCTGCCACTGGCAAAATGTATTTTCTTTGAATGTGGCTTTCAATGTTGTTTCATTGAATGTGCATTTCAAGGGCAGAGAAGTTTTTAATGCTAAGCCTGTTTTCATTGTGAGACTGCGTTGCTTTGTTTAGCAAATGACTTAGTGTTTGTGCTGTAAAATGCAAAATAAAACTTTCAAATGAAATCCAGATCATCATAGAAGTAAAGCAGTATGCACATTAGTGTTTATGGTAAATGGAGTGAAATAGCCAAGTAATGGATCATTGGAATAGCTGCAGGGGGGAGGGATCCATTCGACCATGATTTTGTGAGGGGGAAGGGTGGCAAACTCAAAGACAGCCCCAGCTGAACTATACCTCCCAACTGTCCAGATTTTCACTGAATGAATAGATTTTTGCTTCTTATTTTTGGTTTGTTCCTCATAACATTTGTGGTTTTCTGGCAAATCATTTAGGAATTAAGTCACTAAATAATGACACTGAGTTTCGGACTTCATAATCTTCAGAAAAATGCATGCTGAAGTAAGACCTGTTCTATCAACTGTCTCAGTTTATACAAGAGCAATTTTTACTACTGTTTATGTTCCCCCAATATATTTGGCCTTGTCCAGATTTATTGCATTAACAGGTTGAGAGGTACATGCAAATAAATTGCTTTATAGAATTAGGCATAGCCAAACCTCTCAACTGTCCCCGAATTTGGCTCAAAATGTTGCTCTTCCCCTAATAATCCCTCCGCAAAATAGCAATTTTGGAAGAAAACATGGAGGGTTTACAATTTAGAAATAACTGTAATAATCAGAGTTATAGATTACTTTTATTTCAGAAATGCATGTAGATTCTTTTATTTTGTCAGCTGCTCAAGTTAGCAGTACTATTAAAAAAGTGTCCCTTCTTTGACAGGTTCCCAGCTGTATTGTGTGGCTATTTTATATTTTGGCATCACATTTTTGGTCCATTTTTCATAATTTTTTTTTTTTGGGCAAATTAGTGGTAAATCATTAAAGACTGGAGTTAGAAAATAATGACAGACATTTGAGTTTCAGATTTCATATCCTTCAGAAAATTCATACTAATGCAAGACCTACTATTCTATTATCTTCTAAGTTTATAAGAGCAATATTTAAAAATTGTCCTTATTTTTGGGCCTTTGTCCCACTTCTATGTATGGCTTTGCTCTGAGGGTGAGGTATGACAAATGTGTCAGGGCCATCAGTCATCCAGAGACATTTCAAATTGTGACATACTTGTTGCACCCCACTCCCCCATGTAGTGACTCTGGATGTGTCCAAGCAAGGCAAGGAGCAGTTGTGCAGTGTAAATGTGCAGGGTATCCCCCCATGCAGTGTAAATATGCAGGGTATCCCCCCATCCAAGGTAGACACAAGTAATACAGTGGTTTTTTATCTGTTCTTGATTTTGCATAATGGTTTGGTTTCTGTCATATTTTTGTACTGTTGATTTATGCTTATTACTCAAAGTGCCTGTTGCTCTGTGTTTTAAGTAGCAATGCTTTAATGACTATCAGGTAAGCTTGCCTGAGATCATAACATGCAAGTAAGCTTTAATAAGCATACTGTTAAAGAATTGCCAACATTGAAGCCTTTCTGTTGTTGCCATGTAGAGAATACTTAACTAGATAATGTACAAGCCTTGGGTATTGAAATGCATATGAGAGTATTTGTAATAAAGGACAGGATTACATTATTTTAAGAAGCTCATTACACTTGTTGGAGACTTCCAGTGATCAATGAGGGCTTTACCCCTAAACTAAACAGAATGCCATTCATGTGTGGTCCATAACCTGTACAGTAATCCTTTAAGCAATGTATCTTGAGCTTGTTTGCTTTTCATTTTTTACTTTGATCATGTTTTCCATGAAACAAGTAGATAGTTGTCAAGCAGCAGGTCTTTTTTGGATAAACATTTTTACAAGTGGGGGTATCACAGAGATTGCTACTTCCAGCATGTTACTTGGAACTTTAATAAAGCTGAATATAAATTATAATGCAGTGCAAGGAGAAGCGGTTTGAGTTGAGTGCTGCATGTTTTTTCTTATACTTGATTTTGACTGGCATTCCAGTAATGTGTTTAAAAAGTAATTTATTTTTTCATGCCTCACAACCTTTTTGTTTCCATCTAGATATTAAGTAAGCTGTCATGCAGCCAATGCATTGAAATATTTTTATTCTTTTACACTTCATTTGTCTTGATTGGTCTCTCATAATGAGGGTTTGGCACCCAGGGCAGCATATTTACTTAAAGTTTAGGTTTTGTGGTTTTGAGCATAGCTCCTCCTTTTTCTAGTTGTCTGCACCCCTTCCCATTGACCCCACCCATTTGGCTATCTCCTGCAGCCCCCCTTTAATTTGAAGTCACCAGCCACCACTGAGCCAAAACAAAATCAATTAACAAATAACCACAAGGTAGAACAGGTTTTCTTTCATTTCTGAAATGCAGAAACCTGGCAGCTAGGGAGACTAAGTAACTGCCATATACAGTGTAATCTATTGGTCAAGAGAAAGGAAGGTGGCCAACTTAGTAAGAGGTCCTTAGAGTACAAGGACTGCTCTTTTGGGGCAGGGGGTGTTATAGGCCACTTTCCAGCACAAGGCAGGCACATATTTGACTAGTTGAAGTTACTACACAGCAAGGTTCTTCATGTTAAATTTGTTCACATCATACAATGGAAAATTTATTGGTGAAAACATTTGCATGAGAGAAATCCTTTACATCAGGTTAGAAGAACGCTACAGTGACATCACCAATACTGAAGCAATGATTGACAGACATCGGTTCCAAGGAAAATGGGCATTGTGTTCAGATATCTGATGTTTGTCTCCCAACACAGATATTTCCATCTCAGTCATTGCCACAGAACCTGTGGTGCTGTGTTCAAAGGGATTGTTAAAAAGACACAAAGCAAACATACTTAAGGGGAATGGATATGGACATTACAAGCGAGAAACATGGTCATGAAGCAATCACACTGTTAATTATAGCCCCATTTAAGTAGACTGCTTTGCAGACAAACACATGACTTTTATAATTATAAAGAAGCACAACAGGAAGGCAAAAAAAGAAATAGCCAGCAGTATTTCTCATATATGGAAACTTGCATAGATTTTGTGGACAGATTTGTGGGTCCCAGACTGGAATGTTGAATAATTGAAGGACTTAACAAACTGTTGTATAGATTATCCTTACTTCCAAAAAAAAAAAAAAAACAGAAAGTCTTGCCGAAAGTGAACACTAAGTGAACACTTAGGATGAAAACCATCCTACCTGAAGAAGAGAATAATAACGTTTAGGTGGATTTCTAGTTTTCATTGAACTACATATTCCTACAACTCAGTTTCTTTTCTTGGTATTCAAAAAAAATGGTCTTCAGTTATTGGAAGAGATACAGAGATGATTTACCAAATGCATGCTAGCTTGTAAACATTTAAAGTATCAGCAGACGCTGACACGTTTTAATTTGTATAACATACTTACCAGTATTACAGGGATTAACATGTTTAGTCTATAAGGCTTTAAATTATGTAACACTAAAAGAGCTTCTGTGTCTTGAACAAAATGTAATATCTCAATTTAAGAGAGACACAGCTTTGAATTGTATTATTCTGGAATGTAAAAGTTGGAGTAGAAATAAATATATATATAAGTTCTTTATTCCGATACAAGATGGCAGACTTCTTAGATTTATCAAACAATCTGCTTCTATAAGAGTATTTAAGAAGTTATCTAATAAATGGGTTGGGTGGCCAATGATTCAAACTAATATTTTGGGGTCTGTGCTTCATGCTGGCCCTGAACGGGCCTGAACGCACTTAGTGGCCTCCATAATGTATACCAGTTATATAACTATGTGCTAATACTGTATTTTAAATTTAAAGTGGGAAGAATGCAAAATTACAAGAAGAGTGTGCTATGGGTTAAACAGAAATGACAGAAAACATGACATATGCCAAATAAACCTCTGTCCATGATTCCTAGACAATTGCTAAGTATTTGAGGCTATGCAGACACCATGTGTAGTAGGATAACCTGTACTATATCATAGTCTTTAAGTTGCCTAGTAGCACAGTCTTGTACTACTAGAATACCAGTGTCTGCAGTGCATGCAAATGCTGTAGCTGGGGTTCGGGAAATATGGTAATGAGGTCCATACGTAGTCTGGAGTGCTGTACACTTAGGATAACTGTGTAGTACATAACTCATACAAACTGTACTATGCAAGTTACCTCAAAAACAAAGTGCAGAAAATGTACAGTATGCATTGCTAGGTAACAGCATGTACCTATGGATTTCAGTGAGGAGAATTTATTGAGTAGAAATAGGACAACTTTACCACTCCAGATCTGGTATGCATGTATCTTGAGGCAACTACCACACAAACTGCCTCTCATTTTCTCATGGGGTGGGGGTGGCGGGCATAGGCTGGTAGGTTGCATGGCAGAGCAATGTAGAACTGCTCAGTTGTCTGAGTCATAATTATACAAATTCCCTGGTAATGAGTAGTTACCCTTGTGGGAATGTGAATGACTATGAATCACAAAAGGGTGCACCACCTCAGCTTAGTATACTGGTGCAGTGCAAGTGTCTGAATCATGGCCCTTAGTCATACTCACATTTTTTTCCTTCTCGTCATAATACTAAACTGGAATACTTCAGCAGATTCATTAGAAAAGGACCACTTTGTTCCATTTCTTTCTTATTACGCTTTCTTGCCTTCTCTGTCTGCAAAAAATGTCATCTAATGTATAGCAACATATCTGCCACCTGATTTTGCACATACTCATGTTAAACAATTCAAACATAATCTGTATTGTTATACTCAGTCTTAGTTTGAGTTCGGCAGTCTTTATACTGGTAAAAAACACTATAAGTGCTTAAAATGTAGTCCAAGTGTATTTTTTGTTTTAGTGATATATTTTTATGTTTTGTAAAAACTCTTCGGTTAGACATAAGCCAGGTATATATGATTGGATAGCTACAAAGGACATAACCACTGCAGGGATGGGCTACCTCTTAATTTTTCATCAAAATGGGTGATACACAATCAGAAAGGAGACTACAAGTGCAAACCACAGTGCAGGCATATGCGTGAATGTTTGTAATGGTTGTGGACTACAATTTCCTCTAAACTATCAGGAATTAATACTTTAAAATGTCTCTGTACTGTGGGAAGTACTACAGTCTCTCATTAGTAGAGAGGGTGCCTGAGAGCTGAAATGAAAGATGTGCCTAATAATGTGTGACAGCTGAGAAGTGCTTTGGGAAAAATGTTATAGTGCTCACCTGAAGGCTAACTTTTCTGCTGGATGGAAACATATGCTGTATTTAAATTTTGCTTCTGTGCCTTAATGCAAAAGCTGTTGGCATCAGTCTGTTATTTCTAAAGCGTATTTGTTCCAAAATACCATCAGTAATACTGCAAAGGCAACTAATAGCCAGAATGATTATGTAGTAGGGACCTAAGGGTGGATGAAATCGAACAGTAGTCAGTAATACTGTAAAGGCAACTAATAGCCAGAGTAATTATGTAATAGGGACCTAAGAGTGGATGAAATCCAACAGCAGATTTTCTCAGATTCATTACCCCAGTCAAAGCAGTAATCCGGGATACATTTCTGGAATACCTCAAATCTCTGCTGGGAAGGGAAACATCCCAAGAATAACAGAGTATTCCTTTGCCTGCTGTGAAGCGTCATTTCAGAAAATTCTAGACCAGTATATTATCAACCTTCTGGCTGTTGTCACTATGGATACATAACATGCATTTGACTGACAGCACCTCTCTGGTAGTTTACTTGGCACATAGTTCTGGTTCCATTTGTTATGAATGTACAACAGGTGGACAATAAGTCAGAGGGCAGTAACATCGTTGACATTTGATCTGTGTAGCCTCCTATACACTGGTAATAAAGCTGAATATACATCTTATAATGAAGATATGACAGACATGCTTGACTGACACCCCACACAAATGTTTGGAAAAGAGGATGGGGACCTTGTGTGACAACAGCTGTTCAATATCTGGTTCCATCTGAACTCCCACTCTATTGCTCTGTACTGTACTAAAATTAGTAAGTTAAAAGGCTTTCTTATAAATGGCATGACAATGTTTTTTTTTTTTAAGCTGACAGCTCTAGATACACAGCTTATTTGCAAAGGGTGTACAGTGCTATCTTGAACAGTTCAAGCAAATTTAAATAAGTATACAGCAAGGTGCTGCATAAAGAGTTATAGCAAAGAAATATGACTGACCAAAATATACGACATATTATCTCCAAAAGGTCTCTGTCTGTATATCATCTTCCTGTCCTGAAGCACTCCACAAAATAGGCAGATTAAGCCACCTGTAACCAGAACTGAAGATATCAGAGACCATGAAGTCATACCAAATTCTCTACCCTAAAATTGCCCCTCTTTTTCCTCTGAGTGAAGATGCACAGCTTGGCTATAACATTTGATCATTTCAAGAATGATTACAAAATACTGTTTTTATTAATATCTCCCTCTCCTCACGTGCACACATTCAAAAAAAACTTTTTTTTGTTTTGATTGCAAGTATGTACTTCCTGGCAATGAGAAGACCTCCATATGTGCATTTGCTAGCAATAAGATGACCTTACAGTTTTATCATCGCATTAAGGAAACCTCTATCTTTTCATACAGTTGCATAAATGCCTTCCATTTTGTGTCATAAAGGCATTTGGTGTCCATGATTATATGATAACAACATTCTGCTGTAGAACTTAGCAGAATTGTGAAACTATATTTTTTTGTGGCAAACATTACATATTTCACTTACAATTTAGGTTCATAGGTATTTACTAGGCTAATGATCACAAGGGCCTTTTTAAGCCTAGCCATGAATCCCAAATGTCTGACAAGTTCTGATACCCTTGATAAGTGTAAGCATGGACCTGGGAGATGAACCATTTACAAGTTACCTGTTTGCATTAGAGACATAGGTGCCAAACCAGGGGATAAATTTCCATTTTCCCATCCACTTGCCCAAGTTGCACTTTAATTGGGTTACGGAGGAACTCTGCTGCACATGGATGAGAAGCCTCTTCCATAGACGGTGTAGTCTCTAGGATACATACCTATCTCTTTAGCAGGTCCTATTTATATCACAGGCAAGGTTTAAGTCTTTAGAATAGGTAATTCTGGTACTGTTTTTTTGGATATGCAGGAGGTCCATCAGAGTGGGGTTTGACAATGCCCTGTATGCCAGGCATAGATCTTCCCCCAAAAGCCTGTAGGAGACAGAATACAGGGATAGGGCCTTGAGGCAGTCTGCATAGGACATATTACTTCTGCCCGATATTCTTTTAGTGAGGAACCTCTATGGATGTTCCAGTTGTTGGATATGCCTAGTTAGGTACATACCAAAGGGGGCATTGTACTCAATGATAGGTCTGATGAATGCCAAATGCAGTGGAACAATAACTTCCTTGGATGGGTCTATATCATCAGATCGAAACTTTAGGTACTCGAATACCTCAAGATCAATTATCAAAAACTAAAACCGCGAACGGCCACTTCAGTGAATTTTTCCTCGGGGAAAGAATTCACTTGGCCGTTATGTGGAATATGCCCTTTTGTCCAATGTAGAGTGATCTTGGAGTTGGTATATTTAGTTAGGGGGAGTGGGGGGGGGGTGGAGCCCCCCACTTGATTTGGGTTTTATAGGGTCAAGGGTATTCTTTCCCTGTGTGGATGTGGTCATTTACGGTTTTTATTTTTTTTGATATTTACAGATCGAGCTTTAGGTATTCGAGTACCTAAAGTTTCGATCCTGTAATGTAGACCCCCTTGGGTTTAGATGCCATACCTTTGTTTATAAGTTGCACAACATAGAATGATTTCCTCACCACTGTATACACATGATGATCGAAGGCTAGATTACTATCTATGTGTGTCCCTAAGTCTCTGACTACTGGATCAACTCTAAGGGGTCTGTTGTCAATATGATAGTTACCAGGGATGGATGACTTCCCAAAGGATACTATTATGCATTTCTTGGCATTTAGTTTTAGTCCATGGCTCTGACACCAGTTGTTTGTCTGTGTCAGCCCTTCCTGGAGAACATTTGTGTCAGTGTGAGATTCAATGACAGCTCCTAATTTGCAATCATCTGCAAATTTAGTCAGCCAGAGACCATTGACATTGGATGTGACTTTTGAGAAGTAAATCCCATAAAGGAGTGGTCCAAGGACTGATCCCTGAGGCACTCCACTTGTGACTGGCCTCTTTGTAGAGGTGGACTCCCCAATTCTAACTTTCTGGGTCCTGTCAGTGAGCCATTTGGCTATCCACCGGGTGACATACGGGTTTGCACTTAACCTTTTGAGTTTGTCAACAATGCCTGAGGAGGGTATTGTGTCAAAAGCCTTGGCCAGGTAAAGGTAGGCAGTGTGAATGATTTTGCCCACATCCATTGCTTTGGTGACCTTCTCAAAGAAGTCCACCAGGTTGAGTAGGCATGATCTGCTCTTGATGAAACCAAACTGGGATGGGTCCAGTGTCTGGAGGTTTACGATATCGATATTGATCATTTCCATGATAATTCTTTCCATGGCTTTACATATAAGACTAGTGAGACTTATGGGTCTGTAGTTTCCAGTGTCTGTAGATGGCCCACCTTTGGGCAGAAGGATGACTGTTGCCTTTCTCCATTCATGAGGCAGTAAGCCTTTTTGGAGGCTACCATTAAATAGTAATTCCAGAGACCCTGATTGGTCATGTGTCATGCTATTTAGCATCAAATATTAAGTCTAAGAGTTGCTAATGAAGGTCATCCTTTAGCCCTGGGTTTGAATCCATCAGCCTTCACTTGCCAACTGTGAAACTCTGAGCAAATCAAATAACCATTCAGTGTTCCCAGGTTATACATGAAAAGAAGCAGATATTTTGAGAAGGCTTACTCATAAGCCACTGAAAAAATAGTATACAAAAATACTAACATTTGTCAAAGTCAAGTGCACGACAAGAACAGAAACTACATATGAAGCAGTAAAAAAATGAATGAGCAAAACTACTAAAGCAATGCAGAGGGATTAATGAGATATCACTGTAGTCTAAAAATGAGGAATATAGTGATGATGATCTAGGTGAAAAAGCAACTGGTGAAAGTTACGCAATAATGAAGAACATTGGATTCTGCTTAAATCCTGATCCAGAATGCTGATAACAAATTACAGAAATAATACAGAGTTGTTTGTTGTTCGGAAACCACAATGTTTTCCACCACAAGGTTTTCACATATTTATACTTTAGGAAGATGTGCATATTTCTTGAGAGACACTGTAGCATGCACCTTACTTTTTTTTTTTTTTTTTTTGCTTTATTTACAAAAAGTATCAAAATTTGGACTTTAAGGACCATGTAAGCTAATCTAACAAAAAGAATAAAGATAATGTCCACTTGAAATTGATTTAGTTATTTCTGTTTATTATTGCCCTGAAACCTTTGCTTTTACAATCTCTGACCTGTCAAAATGATATAGCAGCTGACAAACCACAGTACAGCCTTATCATTTTGACAGGTATGGGCACTGTTTAAAAGGTGCTGTGGTATCCGCAATTGCCAAAATTTATATGTTCAGTAACTAGATATCTGCCAGTATTGCAAGAGAGTGTTCTGCAAAATGAATGCAGGATCTCAGATTTAGTGATAAGCATGACAGCTGTCTACACATCCATTCTACAGCCCTATATTATAAGATGTGATGTTGTCAGTCTCGCCTTTATTCTCACTTGTGGGTCAGATCCGATGTGTTGGAGCCGTCTCAGCCAATATTACAGCTCAAGGTCCTCAGCAAAGCTCATGGGCTCCATTCTTTACTTTTCTACATAGCTTAATCTCTTAACTTAATTTTAACATTTAATTCAACTTTTTACCCACTTCCCCCTGTCCTATTGGTCTGTTTAATTTAAAGGGTGTTTTAGGAACATCCATTTTAGTTAGAGGACGTTCCTTACCTTTCTGGTAATCCCTTTCCTCCCAGGTTCATAAAAATTTATATAATAACAAAAATAGAATCCCTATAATTTTTGTTTCTTTGTGTGATTGCGAGTTACGTCCATTTAAATTAGAGAACTTAAGTCTCCTAAGTGTGAGAGTGGTTGTTCTATTTTTTTTTTCCTTTCTCTTTCTTTTACTTCTGTCGTGTCCCCATAAACAGGAAAGCAAGCCTTTAGGCTTTAAAAAGTGCAGCAAGAAAATGCACCTTAGCAATTCACACACCTTATGTGTGTATTGTCAAGGGGCTTTACACCTGAAAGAGTCTTGTTCCATTTGCCACAACTTTAATCAGTGGGCTTTAATGGAACGCAAAAATAAATTGATTTGGAAAGGCCTTTTGAAAATGCCTTTTTCTGAGGGTATATCCACCAAGACGTAAGGCAAGCAACTAAGAGACCTTTATCAGAGCCGAGATCCTCATCAGAGGCAAAGCAGAAGACTTCAAAATTGATGGATCCAAAGGCTCTATTAAAACAGACACTTCCTCCTGGCTCCAGCACTTCCTCAGAGAAGGAATCTCCACTGGCACTGACTACTTCTTCTGCTCATAGACACAGGAGCCAATCTCCTTCTGTGGAGAAGATTTCTTCAAGGCTCACTTCTCCAATTTTGGCTACTTCAAGATCACCTACCCTATCCACTAGGTCTACCAGGAGCTTGTCAGATGAATACATGGCTAGGGTCATGGAGAGACTTTTAAAGACACCTGCTTTGACTAAAATTCTTGTGGATTTGAACCCAAAGGAATCGGTTCAGACAAAAAAACCCTCTCCTGAGACACAAAACCCTCTCCTGCTATAGTTCCTCCTCTGATCTGTCCTTCTGCTTTGGAGCTGGAAGATTCTGACATCCAGGTTGTGTCAGTGTCAGGTCCAGGACCTATAACTTCCCTGGTTCTGACATGAATACCGTGTGTCTGTCTCCATGCCTTTGGTGCAGGAGACCTCTAGGAGCTGGCACTCCCCTATCGGGTTGGCAGAGACGTCTTGGATCTCTTCGGATCTGACTATGTCTGAGGGGACCTCGGCACAGGTGAACTTGGCTCCTACCTCTGCTTTGAAGCTGCTAACTTCTGCTCCAGTGACTTGATTGACAGATCCAAGGACTGCTTCGGAGTGCAGTGGGTCTGCCTTTGAAGTAAAGAGGAGGGCTTTTACTGCTTCACAGTCTGGCACACAATCTTTTTCATTTAGACCTCCCCCTTCAGGTGAGGTGTCTTTGTCTTCTCACAGGCCCTCTCCACAGGTCCGCAGAGATGCTAGGCCTCAGGATGTACCTCAGGGTACTGCCCCATCTTCTGAAACCTCTCCAGAGTACCCACTGAAGAGGTCCCTCGAAAGAAGACATGTATGAAGAAGCATCTGGACTCCCCAGAAGAGTCTATCACATCTGATACAGACCTCAGTGAGGCAGAAGGATCCCCACAGTCACCTCTTGAAGATGTCTCCTTTGGAGACACCCTAAAATTATTGAAACAGAGAGGTGATTGGCAGTCCCCCTCCCCCATCAGCTAAGAAGTCGGTCTTTGTGAAGGCCTTGGCATCTCATGCATCAACTTTTTGGGTTACTCCCCCTTTCGATGAGCTTATCAAGCTTATCTTACAAAAGGTTTGGGAGACTCCAGACACCATAGACCCTACTCCTAGGAGGCCAAGCAAATACATTACTGCCTCCAAAGAGAAAGATTTTCTTACAAAAGGTGTAGGAGTCGATGCTATGGTCGTGGAGGTGGCCACTAGAAAGGAACTCTCTGAGATGAGTACCTGTAACCATCCTCCTAACAAACACTCCAGGACTACGGATATATATGGGAAGTGCATCCTCACATTAGCGACCTTTGCCTTACGGTCACTGAATTACCTAACTCACTTCACAAGGCTTAAGCAGGACCTGATTAAAGAATCATCAGACTCCCTTCAAGGAGCTGTAGCCAATGCAGTGGCAAAGAAAGTCAGTCCTCAGCTCACTACCTTGAATTCAGTTGTCAACTCATCCAAGAGACTAATTTCTTATGCAGCAGATGGAAAGAGTAGAGCAGCAGGCTCAAGTATCTCTCTTAGAAGACAGGCCTGGATGCATCTTTGCAATTTCGTAGAACTCTTCAAGTCTTCCTTCATTAACACCCTGTTGACGGCTCATCCCTATTTGGGCCAAAAGTGAAGGAAATACTCGCCAGGTGTGAACAAGAGGGTAAGATGTCTGCCGCTGGAGTATGTTTTTCCACTTCCACCCGACCCTTTCTCAAAGGTCAAAAAGGTAGTGGGAAAATGTGGTTCAGAAAATCTCAGAGGTCTTATCAGGACACAAGGAGAAAGTTCCCCCAGATACAGAGGGGGGCAACAATAATGGGAAACGCTGCTCTCACAGCAAGCGGGGGTCCACAAAATCATGGCTCCAGGGATCTTTCTTTGGGAGACCTTTCCAGCGCTCTTGAAGGAGTGCCTAATTGCTCCCCTCTGTAGGCAGTTGGGGGACAATTGTACTTGCACCAAGAAATCTGTCTAAAGATAACAAATGACAAATCGGCGCAGGACATAATATCCAGAGGATATATCATTCCTTCTCCCTTTCTATCCCCAAAAACAAAGTAGTTCCTGATGTTCCACCCAGTGAAAGGGAAAAGGCAACTATACAAATTCAAGAGTTGCTAAGAAAAAGAGTCATCCAAGAAGTCCCCACAGACCAGAGAGGATCCAGAACTTACTCAAGATTCTTTTTAGTTACAAAAAGAACAGGGGACTGGAGACCGATTCTGGATCTCAGCAATCTGAACAAATCAGTAAAGAAGACCAAGTTCTGGATGGTGACACTGCATTCGATACTTCCATTCCTGGAAAAAGCCAATTGGATGTGCCCTATAGACCTCCAAGGCGCGTTCTACCATATTCAAATGGATAGATGTTCCAGGATTTTCAGGTGCTTCCAGCTAGAAGCCAGTCACTTCCAGTTTCGAGCTCTGCCCTTTGGTCTCACTAGAGCCCGCAGAGTGATCACCAAATGTATGGCAGTAGTAGTGGCTCATCTGAGACGCAAGGGAATCCACGTGTTTCCATACCTGGATGACTGGCTCATTACCACTCCAACCAGGCATCACTTACTTCAATCAAGAAATTATGTCCTTCAACTCTGCTCCTCTATGGGCATTACTATAAATTACGAGAAATATGTGCTGGAGCCATCACAAACATCCCTGTTCATAGGAGAAGAGATAAACACTACCACACAGATAGCAAGTCTTTCACAAGACAAAGTGCACAACCTCCGTCATCTCATCAAAATTCTCATGAAGAAGTCCAAAGCCACTGCAGACCTAGTTCTCCAGGTCCTAGGGAAAATAGCTGCTTCCATCATACTGATTCTTCTAGCCCACCTCAACATGAGGATGCTCCAGTGGATGCTGTTTGCACAATGGTCAATCTTAGAACTTCCAATGTCTCACAAAATTGTAAAAACCAAGACCTGCAAGAAAGACCTCCACTGGTGGATCCACTCACAGTCAATACTGCAAGGCTGTCCCTTTATTTCTTCACAACCTCTAACCATGGTGACCACAGATGCTTCCCAGATGGGGGGGAGGGCATTTCCTTGGGAAGACAGTTCAAGGCATCTGGCAAGACCAAGAGGCTCACCTACATATAAATGTCCTAGAGATGAGAGTAGTGCTTTTAGTGTTGCAAGCATTCCAGGACTCTCTTCCTATAGAAACAGTTGTGATTCAGACCGACAAAATTTCTGTAGTTTGGTATATCAACAAACAAGGAAGAATCAGATCATGCCCACTTTGTCGAGAAGGTATTAGGGTCTGACATTGTACAAAAGCCTCCAACCACTTTCTAATAGCAATGCACATCACAGGGAAATCCAACGTCATTACAGACAAATTGAGCAGAGCCATTCTATAGCAGCATGAGTGGTCCCTCAATCAGAAAGTAAGGAAAGTGATATTCCACAAATGGGCCAGCCTTGCTGTGATCTTTTTGCATTGGCCTGCAATGGCAAATGCAGCAACTACTTCACCCTGATACCTCCAACAGGGAAGTCACCAAGGAATGCACTTGTTCATGATTGGCCCCTGGGACTTCTTTATGCCTTTTGCCCGATTCCTCTAATTCCAAAGTTCCTACAAAAATCGAGTTTGTTGGAGACAACCATTATCCTAATTTCCTGCTATTCGCCTCATCAAATCTGGTTTCCTTTCTTCAGCCTCATCTCCAGGATGAACCCTGCATTCTGGACCCAGTTCCAGACCTTCTGACACATACGTCTGGGATGGCTCATCCCAACTTTGACAACCTGAAATTGGCAGCTTGACTGCTCCACTTCCCCTAGTTGCCAGGTTTCCATCCCTTTCCTCTCCAGTCAACCACATCATTTTATCATCCCATAAAACATCTACTCAGAACCTTTATAAAAGCAAATGGAAAAAGTTTGTTTTATGGGCAAATAGCAAAAACAGAGATCCCTTTACAGCACCAGTTCATTCTGTCCTTCACAATTTGTCAGAGATCTTCAATGATGGAGCAGCGTCAGCGTCAGTGAAAGTTCAACTAGCTGCCATCTCTAATTTTTATATAGGAGAAAATGACCACCTATCATGTCACATAGACTTTGCAAAACCTTGTTGAAGGACACTGTTATGCTAAGGCCTCCCTTTAAACATCCAATGCCTCCTTGGGAATCTAAATTTCATCTTGTCCAATATTATATTTTCTCCATTTGAGCCCTCAGCCACATGATATGAAATATCTCTCATGGAGAACTCTGTTGTTGGTGGCAATTACTTTTGCCAGAAGTGTATCTGAGTTACAAGCTTTGTCCAAAAAACCCACCTATTAAATCTTTCACAAAGATAGGGTGTTGTTACGCACCAATCCATCCTTTCTACCCAAGGTGGTTACAGAAAATATCCTAAGCATATTGACCTTCCAGTTTTCTTTGCCAACTTCCAAAATAAAGGAGAGTATTCCTTGCACCTCCTAGATGTTCCTAGGCAATTACTTTTTAATTTACATAGAACTTTGGAATTCAGGAAATCAGACCAAATTTTTGTCTCGTATTCAGATACAAGGAAGGGTTATCCAGTTTCAAAAGTCATATTATCCAGATGGTTTTCAGCATGCATATCCCATATTTACAAGTCTAAACACAAAGCCATGCCAAATGGTGCTAAAGCTCATTCTGCTAGATCTCTGGTCAGACTACCATTGGATAATATCTGCACAGCAGATACTTGGGCAAGTCCTCACACTTTTATTATTCGTTACAAAGTGGAATTGGCCTCCAAGAATAGAGCATCCTTTAGTTCTATGGTTCTGAGGAATATTCTTCCTTGAGCCACCCAAGAGTTCATTTGCTTTGGATGTGGTCCCACAAGTGAGAATAAAGGCGAGATTGACAACATCACATAAAGAAGTTATGTTCTTACCATAACGTTCCATGTGTGCTGTCCATCTCGTCCTTTATTCTCACAACCCTACCTCCTCCCCCTACCTAAACTCCTGGCAGACTAATTAACAAAATAGGATTACAGCAGGGCTGTATAGCCTCAGAGAATATTCTCTTTCAGTCTATTTCTAATTTCATGGGACCAGGTATATATATATATATATATATATATATATATATATATATATATATATATATATATATATATATATATTTCTATGCATCTACAAATTGTTACCATGTAACCCTTCTTTATGTACTGGTGGGGAAAAACAAGATCTGAGGTAACCAGGGGAAGGCATTATCGGTAAAGAATGGAGCCCATGAGCTTTGCTGAGGACCTCGAGCTGGAATGTTGGCAGAGATGGAGCCAACCCACAAGTGACAATAAAGGACAAGATGGACAACACACATGGAACGTTATGGTAAGAACATAACTTTTTTTTATGCTATGTCATTAGGGATTCATGTCAATTCGCTGATGACAATTTCAGCGAGTATCATTACCATGAAATGGTTCTGCTGAAAAGCACTTTCAACTAAGTGAAACTAAAGATTTTTTTTCAGGGGGAGGCTCCCATGCCCTTCATGTAGGGGATCTGAAACACCTCACTGAATTATATACACTACCTCCACAGTTAGCACAACAATGGGCAAAAGGGTAAAGTCAAGTTTGCTGAAATTGGTTTTCA
This sequence comes from Protopterus annectens, assembly GCF_019279795.1. NCBI lineage: Eukaryota > Metazoa > Chordata > Ceratodontiformes > Protopteridae > Protopterus > Protopterus annectens. The sequence goes on along the minus strand of NC_056738.1, from coordinate 437,964,382 downwards.
GAGAAACCATTATGCAGTGACAGGACTCACTGAAACTGCAGTCTGCCAGCCATCATTTTCCCATCATAATACATATGCACACACCATATTCTCTGTAGGCATCAAAAACCATGTGTATAGGAACATACATAGGTTTTGACAGTAAATAAGGAACATTTAGCTTACTTTGTTTGCCTGTCTCACAGTCCTTAGAAAAATATGCTGATCATGTTTAACAAACAGTATATTTACTTTTTAATACCCAGCATAAGACTTGCCTTAAATTGCCTTATGTCTGTCCCACAAATTCTTAAGTTCTTTGTTTTTGTAGTACCAGCTATTAGAAAGAATGGCATTATGAATGGTGTGGCTACACTTAATCCTCAAGAGAACTGTAAATTCACACAGAGTGTTAAAGGATTGCTTAAATCATGGATTTGACAAGGTACTACTTCATCAAAAACTAATTTGGCATATTTGTCAAATTCCAGCATATGACTGGGACTGAATGAATGTGTTTCTTTAAAACCCAAACTAAAGTTTAGGCAGGTCCTCTTTACTGCTATTATGCTATTGTGATTAGTTTCATGAATATGAATTCAAATGCAATATGCTACAAAAGAACCGCTGCATTTATTGTAATAGTGTTTGAAGAATCATTTTGATATGGAATACTTACACAGTTCTTAAAATGAATGAATTATATCCATGTAGCATTCATTTCTGTGGTAGAGTTGTTATTGCCATCACTGGTCTGGTGGAGATGTTCCATATTTCTCAGTAAAGCAGTTTGTCCCTAGCCCTCAGCCTTACATGAACAATATGGCTTCTGCTTTCCAGCACAAGTTTTGTCCTTAGCCCTGTGTGAATATGATAACAATTCAGGCAGTATATCTTGTGACTGAGCACACTGACTGGTGTTCCTCAGCTTTTGATGCTGAGGCTATTCCAATGTGAATGAAACACCACAGTATTTCAAGGGGGATCATTGTACAATGTCTTTCCATACCAGCTATATAGTCACACCATATAATTAGCATATGTAGCCCTGAAACATGGCTGCATCACAGCAAGCTGAATCTGAACTCTAATAAAGCCAAAGCTTTACTGATTAACCAAAAACACCATTATCCTGACAGAACCCTTTTGCTATCTATCTGTCTGTCTATCATCATCATCATCTGACAGTACTATCCTTAAAATATTTCTTTTATTCAAGTATATGCCTCCTATAATGACCAGTCCGTGGAGGTCATGAATCATGTAGTGTATATGGTATGTAAAACCATCATCAAACTGGGCATACCATGTCACTCAAAGCTTTACTTGTCACTAGCAGCTCAAGTCATACATACCAGATCGATACTATATATATATATATATATATATATATATATATATATATATATATTTTTTTTTTTTTTTTTTGCGTTATGGAAATGACATCCTCAGGTTATTAGTTCTAACTTATATCCATAAATTTCAAGTTTTGTATCAAGTGTCCTAATTTAGCCAGCTCTATTAGAGTACAGGCATAAAGCCCTGAATGTGACCCAGGCAATTCAAGTCCACTTAACAGATCAGATGCCTGTTGAATCCGGCTGAGTGGAGGGAGGAAATGATGAGGCATTTGTCTTTTTACTACTTCCTGAATGATGGGTGTGGGAGTATGCAGCAGGCATGGCAGTTTCATGACTCTTGGTGGGAATACTGCCATTCTGAGGTCATAATTATTCATAATTGTTTCTATTCAGGCAAACGAAGGACATGTCACCACAGATGTGGGGGCATTTCCGTTATGGCACCATTGCAAACACAACAGGTAATGTCATTCCTGCACATCAGAGGGAGTAAGGGCTTAAAGCAAAAAGAATTGATGCAGGGCAGTTTATATGATTCTTCCGGCATCCTAACTCCACCATGTCTTCTCCGTGCTGCTCTCCACTTCCCATTTCCACTCCGCCAGTTATGGCCTTGGCAAGAGGGGAAATACCAGTATCATGCAGCTCTCCACATTCTCTTCCTATTTCTCTTCAGTCAGTGACAACCCCATTTGGGGGAGGTAGTACAAGATGGTGGTAGGGTCAGGAGCAACACAAGGGATGCTTAGAATCTGATGTCCAGCTGGATGGGCTCAGGGGCCAAAATAATCAAGTGTCATGAGTTGCAACTGGTAACTCTAGCCCCACCCATGACTGCACACTGTTACTGGGGCAGATTGCCTACAAATATGTTCTCTGCATAAACTGGAACACAAAGATGAATGCAGCTTACAAGTCAATAACCATTTGATATTCTGAGGCTCTTTATTGCGAGTCTAAGAATAGTAAGACTAAATGAGCAAAATGTGGACTTAAACATGTCAAGTCTAAGATTGCTGTTTCTAGGAGTATTCCCTTTTCTCCAAGATATGATGATCTCAGAATTGGTGTATACAAGTTTTGGGGTGTGAGGAGCTTGCCCATCACATTATGGGGTGCAGGGGTGCTTGTCCTCTACAAAAAAAGCAAGTTTAAGGGACAACAGCAAAGTTCAACTCTTTTTTTGTATTTTTTTGGGGGGAGGGATTCTGTGGCTTCTACTTAGAAGTCTGAATTACAATAGGGAAACAAGAAGATTCGCTATCACTTCTAAGACCTAGGATTAGCAGGCATGCATTAGCCTGAGCTATCAGAAAACAAATACAAGATTACTGTTAAGGATTTTAGCACAGCATGTGAAGTAAATAATTCAAAGGCTAGTGTTTACTCAACATTTACAATGTTATCTAGTCCCAGTCACTGCAGTGTGTTTTTATTTTATTTTATTTATTGCTCCCTGCAGCTTAACATCCTCCGTTCCTTTTCACTGGGTCTACCAGACCTGCTTTAGTCTCCATTGGGCTCTAACAGACATAGGCCTTGGGCCAGTCAGAAGATTGAGTACTGTGGTATACAGCTCAGCAAGCTCCTGCCTGGTGTCTTGCAGAGTTCTACAGCAGAAGAGAGACAAAAGAGAGACTTTGGAGTGATTAAGTATAATTTTTTTCTGCATTTTCCTGCTACCTTTAGTTAATTCTGCCTAAAACACCATTTTTTTTAAAGTGATTGTGATTTAAAAAGCTTGTTTCAGCTACATATTGTACTTATTTTACTGCCTGCACTTTAACAAAGTCGTTTTTGTATTTAAATTACCTGTTTAACTGTTGTAGGCCACACACTCAAGTATGATAGCCATTTCTGTGCATTTAAAGTGTTTTTTGATTGTATCTGCTTTATTTTCTGAAAAAAAAACAAAAAAAACTAAAAAAATATACTTGTTTTCCCACCTTTCTAAGCTAGTGTAGTCCAGTTTTCAGGTTAGTGCTGAATTCAGGGCTGTGTTACAAGTTACTGTGTTTGCCCATACCTTACTTGGATAGAAGGAAGTTTCTCCATTCAAATGTGAGAGAGGGAAGCTTTGAGCAGCCTATCTGTCCCTGGAGGAGTGGTTTCAGCCCAGAATTAGTAGTTTATTGGCCATTTTGGACTAATTTCTCTCTCTTTCATTTCCCTGCTATAAAACCCGCATTTGCAAGGTTTTTGTGCTTGTATACAGCTCAGCAAGCTCCTGTCTGGTGTCCTGCAGAGTTCTACAGCAGCAGAGAGACAGTAGAGAGACTTTGGAGTGATTAAGATCATTTTTCTGCATTTTCTTGCTGCCTTTAGCAAATTCCGCCTAAAACGCCAATTTTTTAGAGTTTCTCTGATTTAAAAAGCTTGTTTCAGCTACATATTGTACTTATTTTACTGCATGCACTTTAACAAAGTTGTTTTTGTGTTTAAATTACCTGGTTAACTGTTGTAGGCTACAAACTCAAGTGTGATAGCCATTTATGTGCATTTAAATAGTTTTTTTGATTGTATCTGCTTTATTTTCTGAAAAAAAACAAAAAAATACTTGTTTTCCCACTCTTCTAAGCTAGTATAGTCCAATTTTCAGGTTAGTTCTGAATTTAGGGCTGTGCTACAAGTTTCTGTGTTTGCCCAAACCTAACTTGGATAGAAGGAAGTTTCTCTGTTCAACTGTGAGAGAGGGGAGCTTTGAGCAGCCTATCTGTCCCTGGAGGAGTGGTTTCAGCCCAGAAATTAGTAGTTTATTGGCCATTTTGGGCTAATTTCTATCTCTTTCATTTCCCTGCTATTAAACCCACATTTGCCAGTTTTTTGTGCTTGTATACAGCTCAGCAAGCTCCTGCCTGGTGCCCTGCAGAGTTCTACAGCAGTAGAGAGACAAAAGAAAGACTTTGGAGTGATTAAGATAATTTTTCTGCATTTTCTTGCTGGCTTTAGCTAATTCCACCTAAAACACTGATTTTTTTAGAGTTTCTCTGATTTAAAAAGCTTGTTTCAGCTACATATTGCACTTATTTTCCTGCCTGCACTTTAACAAAGTAATTTTTGTGTTTAAATTACATTTTAACTGTTGTAGGCTACACACTCAAGTGTTATAGCCATTTCTGTGCATTTAAATTGTTTTCTTGATTGTATCTGCTTTAATTTCTGAAAAAAAACAAAAAAAAAATACTTCATTTCCTGCCTTTCTAAGCTAATATAGTCCAGTTTTCAGGTTAGTGCTGAATTCAGGGCTATGTTACAAGTTTCTGTGTTTGCCCATACCTTACTTGGATAGAAGGAAGTTTCTCTGTTCACCTGTGAGAGAGGGAAAATTTGAGCAGCCTATCTGTCCCTGGAGGAGTGGTTTCAGCCCAGAAATTTGTGGTTTATTGCCCATTTTGGGCTAATTTCTATCTCTTTCATTTCCCTGCTATAAAACCCGCATTAGTGAGGCTTTGCTTGCCGGGCAGCGCCGGTTAGCTAGGGTATAACTATTCCCTTGGAACTAGACAAACTTTCAACTTAAGCACTCAAACCATTCACTTCTCAGCCCGGCACTTGCTCAAAACTCATAGCAAGCACTAATAAACCTTAGCACTAGACCCCCTCCTATACTGTAGAGAAGAACAAGGCTCTCTATTCGACCTTACCAGCCAATCAGTAAAACAGCTTACTGTACCTATCCAGGCATGTCCAAAGAGCAGTTTCAGGTGTACGCTCTGGTCCAACTGGTGAATCTGGGCATTTTGAGGTAGTGTTACAACTGCCGCATGTACACAGGCAACCCTCTCCTCCTACCACCAAACACTAATATATGCGAGAGATGCAATTATACAGCCAGACTGGAGGCTAAGCTCTCTCAACCTAAGACTGGACCAGACAGTCAAGAGGAGAAGGGAATTACTTGCATCACACCACCAGTCTCACATAGATCTATGAAACCAGCACTGGCAAAAAACACACATAAATACATGCAGGGAATTAGAGCATCTTATCTACCTTTATCCAACAGCAGGTTGTGCGTGTTTCCTGCTAGCAATCTTATAGGTTCATAGGTTCATAGTTTCATACTAGGCTATCTGCCATAGGGCATTTATAAGCCTAGCCAGAGTGTGTTTGGCTTTCGCCACCCATTTTAAATTAATTTTTCTATGTCCTTTTTCGAGGTTAGTATACTGTGCCTCTGTCTAACAGTGACACAAAAGTGATACCCGGGGTAAACCTACAATCTCCCATCCACTCATCAAGATTCCTCTTGAAGAGAGTCAATGAGGGACTCTGCCTAACCTGGACTGGGATTTTATTCCAGAGTGAAGGGAGCCTCTGGGTTATGAATCTGTCCCTCCAGCATGTCCTATTTATTTCAGTGCTGAGGTTCAAGTCTCTCAAGCGCATAGCTCAATGGGATTTGGATTTTCTGAGGTGCAGCATGTCCATTAATTCCGGGTTGGACATGGCTTTATATATCAGGCACAGATCGCCTCTGAGCAGGCCACTAAGTAGAGCTGGAGTTTCTTTAACCGGGCAGCATATGGCATCTGTTTGAGCCCTTTGATCCTCTTGGTGAGGTACTTTTGGGGTTTTTCCAGTTGCTGCAGGTGTCTGGTAAGGTACATCCCAAAAGGGGCATTTTACTCAATTATGGGCCTGATGAGGGATGGGGTAAAGAGGCATGATGACCTCCCCTGATCTAGATGTGAATCCCTTCATGATTAGGTGGGCTATATAAAATGTTTTTCTAACCACTTTGGCCACGTGGTTGTCAAATGAGAGATTGCTATCAACTTGGGTCCCCAGGTCCCTAATTACTTCTTCCGTACTTAATGGATTACCACCTATGTGGTAATTTGTGGGCACTTTGTTTTTGCCAAAGGGGATGACTATATACTTTTTGGCGTTTAGCTTGAGGCCATGGCTCTGGCACCAGTTGTCTGTTTCTATGAGGCCCTTTTGGAGGATGCTTGTGTTGGCTGGAGCGTCGATTATGGTGCCCAGTTTGCAGTCATCTGCGAACTTGGTCAGCCACAGTCCTTCCATGTTGGCCTGTACCTCCGAGAAATATATACCGAACAAGAGAGGTCCCAGGACTGAGCCTTGTGGGATGCCACTTGTAACTGGTTTGGAGTCTGACATGGCTCCAGCAATTCTAACCATGTGGGTTCTGTCCTTGAGCAAGTTTGCAACCCATCTAGTGGCCCAAGTGGGGTATTGTATTGAAGGCTTTTGCAAGGTCCAGGTAGGCTGTGTGGACCACCTTCCCCTTGTCAATGGCCTTGGTGACTGTTTCAAAGAAATTGACCAGGTTTAAGAGGCAGGATCTGCCCTTAACAAAGCCGAACTGGGTAGGATCCAGTATCTGTAGGTCCCCAATATCTTTATTTATGAGGTCCGTGATGATCCTTTCCATAGCTTTGCAGACCAAGCTAGTCAGGCTTATGGGGCGATAGTTTCCAGTATCCATTGAGGCACCACCTTTGTGGAGAGGGACCACTGTTGCTGTACGCCACTCTTTGGGTACATATCCTGTAGTAAGGCTGAGATTGAACAGTAGTTTTATGTTTGGGTTTAGCTCTTCTTGGAGTTCATGTAGGACGCAGCCCGGGACACCGTCTGGTCCCATTGATGCTGTGTTTTTTGCATTGGAGAGGGCGGCTCTTACCTGAGCATCTGAGATGTCAGGGGGGCAGCACTCTGCTGGGATAGATATTTGCCCTTTTGGTGGGGGTTTGCGCTGAACCTGTCAGCTAGGATGTTGGCAATGTCTGTGGGTTTGGTGTATTTTTTGTCATTTTGGACTAATTCTGAGCATATCTGGGAATTCCCACCCAGGTTCCTAACATAACTACAGAAAGCCTTGTGATTATCCTTAGTGTCCTGTGCAGTTTTTTCTCTCTAGGCTGGCCTTAGATGATTTTATGAGTGCCTGTAGTTTTTTGCTAATACTGATCAGAGATGCCTTCCCTTTTTAGGATTTTGCTCTATCATGTAGTAGCTTCCTCCTTCTATTGTATAGTTTGTTTATGACTGGGGCCCACCAGACTGGACGTCTGCCTTTGGAGGATTGGGTCTTGATTTTATTTGGGATTGCATGATCCATGCATTCCTGAAGGTGTTCATAGAATGCGTTTATAAAGGATTCTGTGGTCTGGGCCGTATTTACCACAGGCCCGGGGGCTTTGAAGGATTCCACCTCAGTTTTGAGTGTGAAATTTGCTTTAGAGAAGTTTTTCACTGTGGTTTTCTGGGCAGGGGGTGGGGTCAGGATTTGAATATCCAGTGAGATTAGTTTATGGTCTGATCTTACCAGTGAGGGATACACTTCTGATCTGGAGCATAGAGTCCCCATGTTGGTGATGATCAGGTCCAGTATGTTTTCCCCTCTTGTGGGAGTGGTAACAAGTTGTTCCATAGCATTTGAGTTTATAAATTCTAGGAACCTTTGGGCTAGGGTGTTGGAGCTAGAGTAATGCTCCTAGTCTATGTTTGGGTAGTTGAAGTCACCCAATATAATGGTGTTTGGAGAGACCTTCATATTTTCCAATGTTCTCAGGAAGGCCAAGTGGGGTTCCTGGGTTTGGGAGGGTGGTCTGTAGCAGGCTATAAACTGGAAGGTAGTTTTACCCACTGTTAGTTGCACATGGATAGTCTCTGATGCTTTGTGCTGTGCCACCAACCTGGAGGTGTGGGTATCTTTGACGAATATTGATACTCCCCCTTCTTTTGTGGTTCGGTCCAAGTTTTGGGGCCGAAAAGCATGGTATGAGGTATAACCTGGTAGTGCTGGGGTGCTCTCGAGAGCCTTGAACCAGGTTTCTGTTACTGCACAGATATCGATGTTCCCCATGCTAAGGAGAGTTTCAAGTGTGTGCATCTTGAGGTTTAGACTTCTGGCGTTGAGTAGCATTACTCTTAGTTTCTTATCCCTTGTGATACCTATGGAGGTGGGTTTGTCTTTTGAGCCTTGCCTAAAAAAGGCACTATGGGGGTAGCAAGAGCCTTTGCCAATATCTGAAAGCCCAGGGGTGACAGGTGCAAGCCGTCCCTAGTGAAGCATCGTGGCTTGTCGAGCATGTCATCCCAGGCTGACAGGTATTGGATCCCCTTTGAATGACACCAATACTTAAGCCAATTGTTGAAATTGATCATCTTGTCTTCATATTGTGGCATCATTCTTGGTGCGGGTAAGATGCTACTCAAGGTCAGGGTCATACCAGTCTGGGCTACATGCTCAGAGAGCTCCTCTATGTCTCTTTTCATGTAGTCCAGGGAGGTACGTCACTATGCTAGGAAATTGTTTGAAACTGGGAGACTCCAAGGCACTAATTGCGTGTCTGAACTTTATCACCCTAAAGATTTCAACTCCTTAAGGAGCAAGGAACTCCCGTCAACTGTAATGTCAAGTTACCACACACCTCCTCAGGGAACTTTTGTTGAGTAAAGCTTTACGGAACGCTAGTTCTTTAAATACTTCACATCTCCCGACACTATTAAGGTCACCTACATCAATAGGTTTAGTGCTCTAAATACCTCCCAGTACACATCTGTGTTATTGACTTCCTACATCGATGCATTGTCAGCGGTGGAATAGCAGTTACATATTTATCATTAGTGGGAACACAAACCCATAGCCTCCTTGTCTTTCCTTTAAAGTTAACAACAGTGCGACACACTCAATACGGCTTTAGAGACTACCGTGGCCTAGCAAGGATGTTAGCATAGATCTGGGTTTGGTGGAAACAGCTTTAACCCCCGTTTGCTGATAATCTAAATTCCTCTGAGGCATATTTGAAGTGGAGAAAGGCTTGCGACACCTCAGACTTGTGTGGGCAGTAATAGAGGTAGTCATCTCTAACTACTAGATATTAACCTTCTGACTTTATATGTCTAAATAAGGTGACTATCTTATAAGCTATTGTTAATTATGCTTTAATGGACCTGCAATGATTCTGCCTATTCCTGTTTCTTTTATGGTTGCTAATGATGAACTAGCTTGAATGTTTTATCTCAAAGTTCTTCATGTTGCAAACAGCCTCAGTGTCCTATAGCTCACTGTTTTATACTGTTTTATAATCTAGTATAACATAGTAGTACTCTGTAAAAGCACTCCTAGCTAAACTGTGTTTTGCTACCTAGAACTCTACCTTATTTTTCTGGTTAGGTTGTGCCTTGTGACTGTGTAATGGTGCCTCTAGACTCAGATTTTGTATACTGTGTTGCTATATGTCTGAAATTGCATTAATGAATGCTTAAAAGTGTGTTGGAATGGAAATGATGTGTTACTACCTGAGTCTATGCAAATGACTGTTTCTTACCCTGCATTTATATTTTTTTCTCTCTTATTTTCCCCACCATTCCCAGGTTTAAAATCTTCTATGTTGTAACAATGTTTTGATACCTCTACCTACCTGGTGAAAAGGATCCCTGCAAACTATTCTAAGCATCTCTTCATATAAAAAGAAACTTGCCGCCTGGTTTTAGGAGCCCTGCTACCAAGGAGGCAAGAAAGTACGTGTTATCTTAACCTAGCAGTAAAACTGAACACTGGCTTAAGAACTTGTGTACCCATTGAGGTGCTCTACTTAGCCAGGATACCCAGCAGCCATACCCCCTTCTCTACCCCTTAATATTTATACTTTCTCCTCTCCCTGGGCTATATCCCATAATTTGTTCACGGAACCTTGTAATTTTTCTTTTTTATTTTTACCTTCCATCTTTGTACTCTAGCTTTGGTTGCTATACACTTTATGACCACTAGGTGGCACCCTGAACTAGGCTATTTCTTCTGTATATCTACCTTTTCTCCCCAGAAACCTAAAGATCCTGAACCTAATTAAAGATCTGATCCTAATCTAACAAACAAAGAAGGAACTTTTTCCTGCCCTTTCATTACCACTCTTTCTGCTACTTTCCACTTAAATAGCACTCAGCTACCCCTCTCCATCTCAACCACTGTAACCTTCCCTCCTCACTTACCTGTACCAACTGAAAATACCTCAGTAGTTGGTGCTTACAGATTGTTTTCTGCTGACACTTTTCAGTTACTTGTCTTAGCCCACTCCATTCACCCTTCGGGCTCACTTCGCTCCCCTACCCTATCCCCAATTCCCACCCACCCCCAGTGTAGCTAGCTTTATACTTCCGATACCACACCCCCTCCCCTAATCAATGTATCACATACCTCTGCCAATTAACTACCCATCCCCACCCACTACTACTTCCTTTAACAACTTTACAGCTTTTATATCCTCTCCCTACCCTCTGCACTCTAATCATCCTTTTGATATCTTTATACAACTTTCTCTCCTACAGCCACCTCTATTTTATCTTATAATATACTCTTCTCTCAATCTTTATTCTTCTTGAAATCCTACTCTTCCAAATGGCTTCAATACTAAGGACTACATACTCAAACCTGCTACTCCTAACTTCTATCATAGTTTCTCTTACTATATCCTATACTCTAACCATTTATGAACATTATTCACTTACTGAACTTCACCACCCCCACCAACAAACTCAATCTGCTTCTCACTTAAACACCCACAACCATATAAACATAACCTCCACTTCTATCTATATACTACCAAACTATCATAGAGCCAACCATGTTAGTTACTTTCAAAACAAAAAAAAACTTGAATAACTATTAAAAATTCTAAAGATTATACAAGCACCTCAACAACACTCCCTATTAGATGGTGACATTCATCCAAACCCTGGCCCCAATAACAACACTGTCAATGACCAACTCAAACCAACTTCTTATACTATAACTATCACAAAAAGACCCACTAACTCTCTCCTGATAGCCCACCTCAACATTCGTAGCATTAACAATAAAATTTCACAACTTCATGCACTCCTAGAAGTGCACTCATTTGATATCCTCTGTATTACAGACACTTGGCTAAAGCCCTCAACTCCTGACCATGAAATTACCCCTCCTAGATACAACATCCTGAGATGTGACCGCAAAGCCAAAAGGGGTGGGGGTGTAGCCATTCTCTATAAAACAGAACTTCAGGTCACATCATTCAATGTGCTCCTACCCTTAGATACAAATGCAGAAACCCTTACTGCCAAACTTCAAGTTAACAACTGTAAATCTATTTACCTACTTTGCTGCTATCTTCCGCCTGGTAATAATATCAATATTCTTGAAAACATCCTTAATTGCCTCTCTACTCACCTACCTCAGGAAACTATAGTGCTAGGTGACTTTAATATAGACTGGGCCACATGTAACTCCACTAATTCTATGACCCACATAAATCTATACGGCTTTTCCCAAATAATAACCACCCCTACTAGAATTCACAAACCAGGCAGTAAAGAAACCATCCTAGACTGGATCCTTATCAACAGCCATCCTGACAAATATAAATCAGGTACCCTTCCAGATGACATTAGTGACCACGCTCTAACCTACATAATTAAACAAAAAACCCATAGCCCCAACTCAAATAACTTCAAAACCTCACGCTCTAAAAAACACTTTCTTCCAGAGAGCTTCCAGAATGAACTTAAGGCATGTAACTGGTCACCACTACACCATCTTCAACTTGATGAAGTGGTGACCTACTTTAATACAAAATTCCTACAAATCCTAGAATACCATGCCCCTTCTTGCTCTACCCGTATAAGAACCAAAATTGCACCTTGGCTCACTAAAAAAACAGGCAAAATATCCTTCTACATAACAAAATCTGGGCCAAATGGAGATCCTCCAAAAAACCATCAGACCACCTTTACTTTAAACAGCTAATAAATGCCACCAAAAAAGAAATTCTGCTTGATAAAAAAAAATATTATCTTCACCTCCAACAAACCCACCAGCAAAAACCACAACAATTTTGGTCAGGCATTAACAAACTACTTAAGCCAGGGCACTCTAAAACTCCTGCCCCATTAGGTATCTCCCATAACAACCCTAAGCAAATTGCTGATGCCTTTAACAACTACTTCACTGAAACCATTCAAACTCTAGCTAAAACAATACCCCCTGTCAGCACTAACCCATTAATCACCACAACCAGCCCAGTTCCCTCCTTTCATATACTACCCGTACCTACATCCCTTGTCTACACCCTCCTTCAAACACTCAAACCATGCACCCCTTCAGCTGATGGTCTACCAGCAGAATACCTGCAAATAGCAGTGAAAGCCATTGCCTATACCATTTCCATCCTTATAAATAGAACAATTACAGAAAGCACAATCCCTTCCATCTGGAAAATCTCTCATATCATCCCTCTACATAAGGGTGGTACTTGTACTGACATTTCCAACTTCCTCCCAATTGCCTTACTCTCTCCAATAGCCAAAATAATGGAAAAATGCATCCACCAACAACTACTTGACCACCTTCTCCATAATAACTTACTTGCTAACTGTCAGCATGGTTTCAGGCCATTTCATAGTACCACCACTGCCCTACTATCCTTTTCTGACTGTATAAACAAACATCGTAACAAAAACTCTCTTCTGCTGTATTTATTCACCTTTCAAAAGCTTTCGACAAGGTTAACCATCACCTACTGATGGACATATTAAAAGCCCTATCCCTTGACCCACAGGCATTACTTTGGTTTAAATCCTATCTAGAAAACAGACAGCAAGCAGTACTCTGGGATAATAACCTATCTCTGCGCCTCCCTGTTAACATTGGAGTACCTCAGGGCTCTATTTTAGGTCCTCTTCTCTTCTCAGTTTTTATTAATGATTTAAATACCAAAATTCCACAAGCCACCTGTATACAATATGCAGATGATTCTACTTTAATATGTTCAGCTGAGTCCCTTACCTCTCTCCAGACCCTTACCCAAACAGTATGTAATCTTGTTGAAAACTGGTTCATGCAACATTGTCTCCTTCTTAACCCCAAAAAAACAAAATTATTGCTTTTTGCTCCTACTCAAAAGTCTGCACAATTTCACTTCACAGTAACCTCCAACAATGGAACTATCATAACTCCAGACACTACAACAAGACTCCTAGGAATTACAATAGACCACAACCTTAGCTATGATGATCATATTAACACTACTATAAAATCTGTCAACAGAAAACTTGGCTCCCTTTATAGAATCAAACCATTCCTTACACCAGAAGCTAGAACTACTATAGCCCAGACCCACCTTATCTCTACCTTGTTCTACGCTTCTGCCATTTATACCAATCTATCTAAAAGCAACCTTAGCAAACCTGCAACTAGCTATAACAACATTGCTAGATTTGCCACTGGTACCCCATTCAGAACCCACCACTGTCTCACCTAAAACAACTAGGATGGTTAGGACTGCAGAACCACCTACTCTATCAACAATACACCATCACCCAAAAGATCCTTTACCACCCCAAGAATACCCCAGTTCTCACTAATCTGATTACCCCATATAAAAATCCGCCAATACTATGCTCAGCTAATAAGCTTCTAGTTTCCACTATTAAATCAAACAACCAGGCAGGGGAGTCACTATTTACTAACACAGTGGGAAAAACCTGGAACCTGCTTCCAAAGCAACTGACATCTCTTTCTTCCACACTGCTTTTCAAAAAATACCTTAAAGAATACCTTACTACACACTGGCTATGTCCCTGCTCTAACCCTGACTAATATCTAAATCCCCATGTCACTCTCTCCCTAGACTTTTCTACTCTGTTGTTCTTTTACGTTTACCTGGGTTAACCAGCAACCTTGCCTCTAACGAATATTTAACAAAATTTCCTTCCTAGTACTTTAATAGAGTTTTCTTATTCTAAATATGCTATCCTCCACTGTACTAGATATAAATTATAATGTCTGTACATCTGTAAAAAAATGTCTGTACATCTGTAAAATATATATATATATATATATATTTTTTTTTTTTACTTTTTATTTCTGTTTGCTATTTGCATGTAATTATATGATATGTCACTGTCTATGCTTGGAGCTTTCCTCCCCGGGCCTCTACTGAAAATGGACATATATCCAGTTAGACTAGCCCAGTCAACAAATGTAAAATAAATAAAATAAATAAAAATAAATTAAAACATACTGGGAGGCTCTAAATAAAAATCTGCAAAAGCAACAGAGACCTCCAATGCAGACATCCAAGCAACCTCTACCCTACAACACAAACCATGAAACACATACTTCACAAAACCAGTGTGCCATGCAATCACAGCCCTTAAGGCAAAGTAACATACCTAACACACTAGTAATAGGTGATTCTATAGTCAGGCACACTGACGTCCCACTCACTAAGCTGAACAAGAAGACGGTTAATGTTAGCTGCCTGTCAGGTGCCAGGATCCGCCACATAACATAAGCACTCAGGTCACTCCAGAACAAGTACAAATACAACTCTGCCATTGTCCATGTTGGTGTGAATGACCTGAGCCATACCTCCATGGACTACATGAAAACAGACATGGAAGAGCACTCTGATCACGTAACCCAGGCCGGTATGACCCTGACCCTGAGTAGCATCCTGCCCTCACCAAAAAATGATACCACGGTATAAAGAAAAAATTATCAATTTCAATAATTGGCTAAGCTTCTGGTGTCATTCAAAGGGGATCCAGTGTCTGTCAGCCTGGGATGACATGCTCGACAAGCCACGCTGCTTCACTAAAGACGGCTTGCACCTGTCACCCTTAGGCTTTCGAATACTGGCCAAGGATCTTGCCACCCCCATAGAAGGCACTCCTCAGTATGGAGAAAATCGATACATGTGCAGTAATAGAAACCTGGTTTAAGGTTCTAGAGAGCACCTCAGCACTACCAGGCTTCAACTCATACCATACATTTCAGCCACAAAATATTGACCGAAATAAAAAAGGTGGGGGCGTATCCATATTCATCAAGGATACCCTCACCTCCAGGTTAGTGGCACAGCACAATGCTTCAGAGATCATCCACGTGTAACTAACATCGGGCAGAACTGCAATTCAAATTGTAGCTTGCTACAGATCACGCACCATGTCCCAGGACCCCCATTCCACATTTCTGGAAACACTGGGAAACATAAAGGTCCTACTAAACCCCCTGATATTGGGTGATTTCAATTACCCAAACATTAATTGGGAGAACTACTCAAGTACTAACTCCCTTGCCCAACATTTCCTAGAATTTATAAACTCAAATGCCCTGGATCAACTGGTCAACACCCCCACCAGAGGTGACAACATATTGGACCTGGTCATCACCAACATGGGCAACCAGTGTTCCACACCGGAGGTCAACCTCTCGCTGATTAGATCTGACCATAAACTAATCACTCTGGATATCCACATGCTGGCCCCACCCTTGGTCAAAGAAACCACCATGAAAAGCTTTTCAAAAGCAAACATCACGTTACTTAAGACAAAGGTGGAAAGTTTAAAATCTCCCATGCTAAAGGATAACGCTGCACAAGCTGTAAAATCCTTTACTAATGCACTCTACGGGCACCTACAAGAATGTATGGATCATGCTATCCCAAGCAAAACCAAGACTCACTCCTCCAAGAAAAGGAAACCAGTCTGGTGGACCCCTGCCATAAGCAAGCTATACAATAAAAGGGGAAACTAGTACAGAAAATAGTAAAATCCCAAGAAGGGAAGACATCTCTGATCAGTATCAAAAAACAAATAAATGGAAGGTACTAATGCAAACCAATAAACTGAAAGAAGTACCCAGTACTCAGCGTCAGTGCAACTGATTTAATAGCAAAATGACAGCACAAATCCAATACGTAGTTGTTTAAAAACTCCACGTTTCGTCAATAACTTCCTCAGATAAAATACAACATCACAAGACATAAGATCACGATTTAAATGCTCATGACAAGTTTTGAACTAACCAATAAAATTCTATGTTCATTGCATATATTAAATAATAAATAAGTTCCATCCTTCACCCAATAACAAGGCTCTGGACGTGAATAAGAAAAAGAAAAATGGTGTTTTTAAATGTGGAGCTTGCAGTTACTGCACGCACCTTAAAACAGGAGAATCAGTTTATTTGAAAGCTAGGAACAAAACATTGACTGTGAAATCCTTTGTAAATTGTAATACCAAGGGTATTATTTATATTGCTCTATGTGAAAAATGTGATGCTTTTTATACTGGGAAAAGTGAAAGGAAAATTAAACAAAGAATTTACGAACATTTGTACGATATAAAAATTGAACAAGATACTAATTCACTTTACAAACATACACAAATCTGTAATGAAGCTAAATTTGAGTTCTTTGTTTTAGAGGTTGTTTCAACAGACCCTAGAGAGGGAATGTGGGAAACTTTAGTGGAATACAGAGAACTATATTGGCAGATTGTACTAGAAGCACACAAATATCCGGGTATTAATGATATGATTTCCCTTAAACCTGTATTGAAACTTAGGTCAGCTAAATTATAAAACTATCAACACACACAAATACACATTTTTTGACTATTTTTAACTATTTGGTATCCATTAATACACACTAAAAGTTTTATGTGGTTGAGTATTGTAATACCAGTTTACACCAGGAGATGGTGGTATTATTTCACTTATGTGTTTTAAAGTTTTTAATAAGTGACTATTTATAAACTGTAAATTTAATTTTAACTTACAGACCTACGTGATTATAATGAGTTAACGCCTGTTTTTATATTATATTCATATTTTACATTGTTTCAATGAATTACAAACATTCTGTATCATTTATAGTTTATTTTGTCTTGACTAGTGGATGTGACGTGAAGGATGGAACTTATTTATTATTTAATATATGCAATGAACATAGAATTTTATTGGTTAGTTCAAAACTTGTCATGAGTATTTAAATCATGATCTTATGTCTTGTGATGTTGTATTTTATCTGAGGAAGTTATTGACGAAACGTGGAGTTTTTAAACAACTACGTATTGGATTTGTGCTGTCATTTTGCTATTAAATCAGTTGCACTGACGCTGAGTACTGGGTACTTCTGATCAGTATCAGCAAGAAACTATGATCCCTCATAAAATCATCCAAGGCTAGCTTGAAAGAAAAATTGCCAAAGACTCCAAAGATAACCACAAGGCATTCTTTAACTATGTCAAGAATCTAAGTGACAATTCTCAGATCTGCTCAGAGTTAGTGCAGAATGGCACAAAATACACTGAACCGACCAATATCGCCAACATCCTGGCAGACAGGTTCAGTGCAAACTTCACCCCCCTCTCACCCGCAAAAGACCCCATAACCATATTAGAAGAATGTAGTGCCCCTGAAATCACAGACACTCAGGTTAATACAACCCTCTCCAAAGCCAGAAGCACAGCATCAATGGGACTGGATGGTGTCCCAGGCTGCATTCTACATGAGCTCAAAGATGAACTAACCCCTCATCTAAACACACTGTTCAAACTCAGCCTTTCCACAGGCTACATGCCCATAGAGTGGCGCACAGCAACAGTTATTCCATTCCACAAAGGTGGAGCCACAACAGACTCCGGGAACTATCGCTCTATAAGCCTGACTAGCTTGGTCTGCAAGGCTATGGAGTGCATCATCATGGATCTCATTAACAGAGGCATTGGGAACCTCCAAACACTGGACCCTGCCCACTTCTGATTTGTTAAGGGCAGATCATGCCTCCTAAACCTGGTGGACTTCTTTGAGACAGTTACCAAGGATATAGATGAGGGAAAGGTGGTCCACACAGCCTACCTAGACCTCGCAAATGCCTTCAACACCATTCCCCATTCTGGTATTATAAACCCCTACATCACAAGATGGGTTGCCAACTGGCTCACAGACAGAACCCACATGGTAAGAGTTGCGGGAGCTAGGTCTGACTCTAAACTGTTATAATTGGTGTTCCCCAGGGCTCAGTCCTAGGACCACTCCTGTTTGGCAGATACTTCTCAGAGGTACAGGCAAGCACAGGAGAACTATGGCTGACCAAGTTCACAGATGACTGCAAACTCCGGCTGACACAGACATCCTCCAAAAGGATCTCACTGAGACAGATACCTGGTGTCAAAACCATGGCCTCAAGCTAAATGCCAAAAAGTGCATAGTCATCCCTTTTGGAAAAAACAAAGCACCCACAAACTACCACATAGGTGGTAGCCCCCTAAATACAGAAGATGTAATAAGGGATCTGGGGACCCAAGTTACAGATAGTAATCTCACCTTTGATAATCACATTGCCAAAGTGGTTAGAAAATCTTCTATGTGGCCCACCTAATCACAAAAAGGTTTGCATCCAGATCAAAAGAGATCATTGTGCCCCTCTGCCCATCACTCATCAGACCCATCATAGAGTACAATGCCTTATTTGGGCTGTACCTTACAAGACACCTGCAACAGCTGGAAAGACCACAGAAGTACCTCACCAAGAGGATCACTGGCCTCAAACAGATGCCCTATGCAACTCGACTGAAGAAACTCCAGCTGTACCCGGTTGCATACCGCCTACTCAGAGGTGATCTCTGCCTGACATACAAGGCCATGTGCAACCCAGAATTGATAGACATGCTCCACCTAAAGAAAACCATATCCCCTTGAGCCACACACGCTCTAGGGATCTAAACCTCACCACAACAATAAATAGGGTATACTGGAGGGATTGATTGCTGTCCCAGAGACCTCGCATGCTCTGGAACAAGATTCCAGTCTACATTAGGCAGTGCTCCTCACTCACACTCTTCAAGAGAAACCTTGACAAGTGGATGGGAAACAGAAAGTTTACCCCGGGGATCACTTCAATGGCTCTGCTGGACAGAGACACAGGGAACTAATCTAAGGGGGCAGTGAAAGCCAACACATTCCGGCTAGACTAATAAATGCCTTTGGGCAGATGGCCTAGTACCTACCTATGAACCTGTGAACCTATGGTTTAGCATCATACTGCTGCCAGGGAGTGTCTTCCATTATACCCTAGCCCACCCCTCTGATAGCCTTGTGAGCTCTGCTGTGGTTGCCTTCAGGACATGTATGCATACTTCTAAGCATGACAGCTGCCTGACTGAACTGCACATCATTTGCAGCACAAGTCTTGCCAGCCTGAATGAAGCTGCCTCTCTCCCCCCAGCAGATGGATAAGCTGGCACTGGCTGATCACTGCCACCCTCCACTACCCATGAGCACAATCTTTACCTTATCCCTCAGCGTCATGGGAACAGGGTTTTCAGTCCCAGTCTCTGGGCAGGAATTATCTAATATTTTGACTTGAATAAACTACCTCTTCTGTACTGGACACAGCCCTATTAAAAACCTGATCCATATGATTAGCACCACCAGTATGCAATGCATTGCATACATATATATATTTTTTTTTATTTTATTTTTCTGTTGTTTCATTTACCTGCACTATGCTGTACAGCATAATTCATTGCATTTGTAAACTTTGAACATTATAGGCAATTAACTTCAAATATCTTTATTTTTATGTTTACATATTATATCTGATTGACACTTTCATTGCTTAAATGGGACCCTTTTTCGCATAAATTTCCTCCTGATAATGCAGCTTTGATGAAATATGATCTTACACAGCAGAATGATATAAATAAATACTAGAGACACATTTTCAGAATAATTGCTTAGAGTTCTTTTTAAACTGATATAGTAGTACATTTGCACGGTTAGATTCTGAAGGGTGTTTTTGCATCACTGTACTAAACAGTTACCTAGGGTGTAATTGCCCCATCACAATGGCATAGATCATGCTACAGGCTCCAGAGAAGTCATGCTGAAAAAAAGAAAGATAAACTTCATTCCTTTCAACTATCCAGATTTTCGCAGAATGTCCAGTTTTTGCCTCATATTTTGGGTTTGTTCCTCATAAAATTTGTGGTTTTCTGAATTTTTGTGGCAAATCAGTTAGGACTGAATTTCACTAAATAATAACAGGCATTTGAGTTTTAGATTTCCTATCCTTCAGAAAATGCAAAGTAACACAAAACCCTTTGTTCTAGCAACTTTCTACATTTCTA
>NC_056738.1:437769112-437939112 GCF_019279795.1 Protopterus annectens | reverse complement strand
ATCTGGCTAAAACCTCACATTACCAGTGAGCAAATACTCCCTACAGGTTACGGCATACTAAGAGTTGACCGGCTAAATAAAAAAGGAGGTGGTGTAGCTATAATATTTAAACAACATCTAAACATCCAGATCTTAAAATCATCAGCTCCACAAATAGGCAATGAAGAAATAATATATACCAACCTCAAAATTAACCGAAACAAAACCATCAACATAATTGGATGCTACTTCCCACCTGGCCAAAACATCCCTCCACTAGAAAACCTCCTCAGCTGGTCTACCCACCATCTCCCCCAAGAAACTATCATCTTAGGTGATTTCAATATTGACTGGCAATCCTGTTTTGGCAACAATCCAACCCATCATGTACACCTTCATGGCTTCACCCAACTAGTCCAGTCACCAACAAGGATAAATAAAAACTCCAGCAAGCACTCTACCCTGAATTGGATACTAGTCAGTAAGAACCCCCAGTCATATATAACAGGCTGCTTATTAGATAGCCTCAGTGATCACTCCCCAACATTCCTACTCAAAAAATACCTGTACCAAGCTAAACCTGTCATCTATCATCAAATACGTAAAAAAATAAACTTTAACCCACTCACATTCATCTCATCCCTCAAAGAATGTAACTGGCATGCTCTAAAGTACCTCAGTCTAGATGACGCAGTTGAATCTTTTAATACTACCTTCCTGAACATCCTTAATTACCATGCCCCCATAAGATTTTCCAGAACCAAAGCACAACCCTCCCCATGGCTACAGAAAACCACCAAGTCAGAAATGAAAAACAGGGATAAAGCCTGGGAGCACTGGCACAAAACCAAAACCCCCGCAGCTAGACAGAAATTCCTAGAACTACGCAATAGAGTCAAAAAGCTAATAAAACGGGACAAATTCCAATACTACCAGTCTGCCCTAGACTCCTCACAACACAACCCCAAACAATTCTGGTCCTCCTAAACTCCATCCTCCACTCAGGTAAAGTCAGTACCCCTCCTCCTAACATCCCTCACTTCTCAGAAAATATTGCTACTTCATTCAACACACACTTCACCGAAACCATACTATCACTAGCTAAACAACACAACCCCCCCTCCCCTCCAACCCACACCTTCAACTAGTAATCTCCCCACTGCCTTCTCTTTTTCTCCTGTACCTACTTCCAACATAAAAAAACTCTTAACTAAACTTAAACCCACCAAATTAGCAGCAGACAACCTCCCAAGTGAATACCTACAAATCGCAGCTGATGCTCTGGCCTACACAGTATCCATCTTGATTAACCGATCTCTGTCAGAAAGTTACATTCCCACATTGTGGACAGTCTCACATATAATTCCCCTCCACAAAGGCGGACCCTCTGCAGAACTAACCAATTACCGCCCCATAGCTATTCTCTCTCCACTCTCCAAAATACTAGAGAGATGCATACACTCTCAGGTCTCACACTACCTCCTTACTAACAACCTCCTTTCCAGTACTCAGCATGGTTTCCGACCAAACCATAGCACCACCACTGCCTTACTCTCCTTTATAACACTATCCTTCAGCATAAAAACAATGGCTATCTCTCCTCTGCTACTTTCCTAGACCTAGCTAAAGCATTTGACATGGTCCCACACAAACAAATTATCTCTGTCCTCAATAACCTATCCTTCTCACAATCAGTCACCAACTGGTTTCAGAGTTACCTGTCTGACCGCCAACAATCCGTTGTATGGCAGAATGACATTTCTCCCCAACTACCTGTCTCCATAGGGGTTCCCCAAGGATCCATCCTTGGACCCCTACTTTTCTCTGTTTACACCAATAATCTAGCCTCTGCCACCAAACATGGCACACTCATCCAATACGCAGATGACTCTACCATCATCTGCTCAGCCCAGTCCCTACCCAAACTGCAAAAAGTCACACAGGAAGCCTTTTCCTCTGTTGAAACATGGTTATCCGATGCCCAATTAATACTCAACCCAAACAAAACTAAACTACTCATCTTCCAACCCACCAAACATACTCAAAACAACTCTCACTTTAACATCACAGCAAAAGACAACACCACTATATACCCAACTGAACACACCAAATTGCTAGGAGTGGAAATAGACAATAAACTAAAATTTGACATTCACATATCCATGACCATAAAAAGTCCACAAAAAACTAGGAGCATTATACAGAAATAAACAATTTCTCACCAAAGCAGCAAAGATTTCAATAGCAAATTCCCACCTTATCTCCACCCTACTTTATGCCTCTCCAGTATATACCAACCTAAGGCAATGTGATCTAAACAAGCTAGAGACCTGCTACAACAAAATCGCAAAATTCGCCACAGGGGCATCCTACCATAGTCACCACTGTCTCTCACTTGCTGAACTGGGCTGGCTTGAACTCCCTCACCTCCTTCAGTGGTATCAACTGTCACTCACCCACAAACTAGTAAACCATCCACTAAATGTCCCATCCCTCCAGAATCTACTCCAACCCTATCGCACCACCAGACAACTAAGATCCAGCAACAAAAATCACTTGCAGATCACTAAAGCCAATAACTCTGCTGGTGAAGCACTATTCTCTTGTGCCATAGCCAAATTATGGAACTCACTCCCACCCACAATTACCTCCGTACCATCATGCACCAACTTCAAAACTTTATTAAAAGCGCACCTAAAAACATGCTGGCTATGCCCTTGCAACTCCCACTCTAATATCATCCACCCCATCCAACTACTACCTTTCTTTCACCTCCACTAACTACCTTGATGATAGCAAGCTCAGATGCTCATAAGCCTAGTACTTATTATACAGCAGGAACTTCTCATTGTTACATTTGTTAATGCCTGTTATGTACTTCACAGATAAAGATTCTAGTTGTCTACTGATGTACTATGTTCTTCATCTGTAAATATGTTGTAAGTAATTTCTATGTTAAATTGTTAATCACTATGTAATCCAATGTAACTACTGTCTGTTTATTTTACTGTGGAGCTTTTCTCCCCGGGCCTCTGCTGAAAATGGACCCACGTCCAGTCGGACACTCCCGGTCAACAAATTTAAATAAATAAATAAATAAAATAAATAATCTAGTATATGCAGTATCAGTATGAGTTGGTAGCCATCATAGTCAGAGGCATTGCTATTCATTCATCCAGTGCTGTTGAGTAGAACCCAACTTCTATAGTGACCTAATGAACAGCTGCCACCATCCAAACAGTTTCCTAGGCAAGCAGGGAACAGAAGTAAATCGTCAGACCTTCCTTATCCACATAAAGTGCAAGCATACTTATGAACAGAGTCACCAATTCACTACTGCATGTCTGCAGAATATGGGAGAGAGCTGGAGTACTCAGAGAGAACCCACATGAACACATGGAGTGTGTGCAGACTCCCCACAGAAGGAACCCCAGCTGAAAATCAAATTGAAGGACCTCTTACTGTCAGATTAGAGTACTATTCATCATGCCCCTTTGCCACCTGGCAATGATAGTACTCATAGTGCAGTAGCCATTTCATCAAATCGTATTTTATTTAAACAACTTCAATGAGCACACATTTGGTTGAATCACAGTTCATAGAAAACTCTAGAAGGCTATAGATAATCCCTGTTGGTGTGGTTTTGGATTTTAGGATCATAGGAATTATAGGAAGTTAGTGTAGAACAGTTTGTACCTTGACAATCCCCACTCTCATACTGTCCCTCAGACCCTAGAAGTTTGTGTGCCAGGAGTGATTCATTGTGCGAGGTGTTCTCTTTTCTCCACAGTTGTGCGACTGTGGAATTAGTGTATTTAATAAGTGGGCTAAGTGATTAGGGGGTACAGGGGGATTGTAACACCCTGCAAAATAATTAAATAACTACATAACTTTTGGGGGTATATTTGCTGTATTTCAAATTTTAGTTAGTGGTATTTGTTTTCATTCACAAGTGTTTTTACACACACACACACACACACACACACACACACACACAGACATATATATATATATATATATATATATATATATATATATATATATATATATACTCGTAAAAAAATACATGGTTGTGTTGATATGTAGAAACAATCTGGTCTGTTTTACACATACTGACAAATGAGTTCTGCAGACCTTATATCATCTGGCAGTTATCACAGAGAATGACTGGCAGCCCAGAGGAATAAAAATATGAGCTGCTAATAATCTGCCTCCTGTAGTACAGGGTTTGTTTCGGTCAGCCTGTATTTGCACACTGTGCGACTCTGAGCATGTCACTTAACCAGACAATGCTCCTGGGCATAGTCTAAAAAAGGGCCATGTGGATCAATGCTCTACCTCAGCTTAATAAATGAATGAACGGATGAATGAATAAATTAATTAAAAGACAGGTTACATGATGCTTTATTATTTTTCAAGAAACTTACCATATAATTTGAAACTAAGAAATGAAATAACATAAGACGTTAGCATTATAGGGCAAAGTACTCACTGGAACTTGTAGTTTTATTTTATTTATTTATTTTTTAATATCTGTAAACAAGTATTCCTGCATATTATCTATGTAGCTTTATTTCTCAAATATCAGATAAATGAGAATACTATTTTATGTTGCCCATTTACAAAGAATGTGGTATTGTGTTTTTTTTTTTTAACTTGGCAATATGTGTAGAGGATGTCTGTCACCTGGTGGTCATTTGTAGAACTGCAATGCCCAAAATGATCTTCATTTTAGCTGGCTTATGCTAGACAACTACATAATATTGCAATGTAGTATAAACAACATCTCATCTGTCTGATTTTATCATCTAAATGAATAATATTTAACTATTAACTATTTATTTAAGAAGAATTTGACCTACATATACGAACAAGCAGTTTATATTGAGTAATACCTTTACTGAGAGTATTTGGTAGTGGGTATTAATAATATGACTTCTGATAAAGGGTAAATGGCACTTTCACAGCATGCAATATAAGAAATGTACTTTCTTTACCTTTCCTTCCCTTTACTACTGTCCCTTTACATTCTTTTACAGGTTTTCTAGGCACAACAGAGTGAGACAGCAACACCATTTCAATGTTAGTGTGGGGCACCTTGGAGTAGGTTTGTTGTTTTATTTGTGTTAGTACGACCTCAGAGTTGGTATATATAAGTAGTGGGGGGGCTATGCCCCCCTCATGGGGGGTGCAGGGGGCTTGCTCCCCTGCTTAAACGTAAGGTAGTGTTATATTGGGGGAGGGTTGGATGTTTCATTGTTCTTTTTTTCAGTATTTTGAGTGTCAGTATAGTGCATTTTCATTTTTGTGGACTTTAGGCATTCTGGTCTTGAGATACTGAAATTCGATATTTCATTATTTCAAGATTCAAGAGTGGACCTGTCAGGAGGTACCCATTTTCAGCGGAGGCCCTGGGAGAAAAGGTCCAGATACATATGGTTAACAGAATGAAAAACTAGACAGACATAATAAAGTCATAACATTCAAGCACAAATATGAAAATAACACATTAGTTTGTTAAAATAAGAACTTAATAGACATAATAAGGTCATTAACATTCAAGAACAAAATCTGAAAAACTACACATTAGTTTGTCAGAATAAAAAGAACAGACATAATAAAATAGTGTTGAGTTTAAATGATATGGAAATCCTGATAACAGGAAGATGCATCATTATTTACACAATAGATGATTATCATAATGATTATTAATATTCTAGAGGTCATGAAATATGGTAACAGATTATACCGGTGAAAGTGTAAGATAATATGAGTAGAGAAAGATAGGGTGTGATAGAGGCAATAGTAGGAATAGATGTGGAATGGGTATCAGTGTGACCTCAGAGGAGTATGTATAGAGGAAGGAAGGGTAGGGTAAGTTAATAGTGGGGATAGAGAGTAGCTGTAGAAAAAGGTATAAGAGTATCTCAAGCTGGGCTCATATAGAAGCAAATCCAAGCTTTGTTGAAGTATTCTTTTATAGAGGTTTTGCAGGAGTGCAGGTTAGTAGCAGATTTGATAGTTAAAGGAAGGGAGTTCCATAGTTTGGCCAGACAGTGAGAAAGCCTTAGGTCCGGGGTTTTGTTGGGTTTATAAGTTGTGAGGAGATGTTTGTCTTCAGATCTGAGATGTTTATTTGGGATACAAAAGTTGATTAATGTGCTTAGTGCAGGGAAAGCTAGTGGGTTGTGGATGATTTTGTATACCATAGTAAGTTGTACATATTGGAGGTGGACGGGGAGTTCAAGTCATCTTAGGGAATGTAGAGCTTTACAGTGATGAGTTAGAGTGATTGTGTTTATGGCAAATTTGACAATTTTGTTATAGCAGCTTTCTAGTTTTTTTTCTTAGAGAAGTCTGTAAATTAGTTAAATTGGGGCCCCATATAACAGTGAGGACAAGAGGTAGGTTTTGGCCAGGGTATGTTTGGTAGCTGCTGTGAGGAAGTTTTTATTCCTGTATAGCAGTGTTTTTCAGCTACTAGTCTGGCAGACATTTTCTGACAGTCCGTAAAAGACTAGGGCCGAATGGCTGGGAGAGGGCCCCCACTGGCTGATAGGGGCACTGCTGGCTAGGACTTATTTTTAATTTAAAACATTTTTTTTTTGTTTTTTTGTTTTTAAGGGTGTTCTTCTTTAAGAAGAACACCCTTTGAATCCAGTCACACAGATGTGACAGGAGTGTGCATCCTATTTTCATCTTCTGTGTCTGTGTGACCTGCTGTTTATGTCTTCATCTTCCATGCATGTGGAATTTGAATGCCAGAAGATGTTTGAAATGAGGGCCATGAATGGACAAGTGAGAGGTACTGTGTGTGTGTGTGTGTGTGTGTGTGTGTGTGTGTGTGTGTGTGTGTGTGTGTGTGTGTGTGTGTGTGTGTGTGTGTAAAGAGGGAGGGGAGGTGTCTCTCATCTGTCCAGATTTTCGCACAATGTCCAGATTTTTGCCTCATATTTTTAGTCTGTTCCTCATAAAATTTGTGTTTTGTTTGGGTTTATTGTAGCAAATCCATGAGGACAGAATTCACTAAATAACGACAGACATTTGAGTTTCAGATTTCATATCCTTCAGAAAATTCATGATAACATAATCCCTTTTATTCTAGCAACCTTATAAGTTTGTGAGAGCAATATTTAAAGTTTGTCCCTAGTTTTGGGGCTTTGTCCCACCATTATTTTTGGCTTTGCCAGATATTTTGTGCTTGAGAGGTATGGTGTGCTTGTGTGTGTGTGTGTGTGTGTGTGTGTGTGTGTGTGTGTGTGTGTGTGTGTGTGTGTGTGTGTGTGTGAGTGTGTGTGTGTGTAAGAGGTAGGTAGGTAGCATACTTCTCAACTGTGCAGATTTTTGCCACATATTTTTGGTCTGTCCCACATAAAAATGACTGAAGTTTCAGACCTCATATCCTTTGGCATACAACACTCTAACAGCCATTGTTTTAATTGGCTCCTTATAAATAATGTTTTTTATTTCCATCTTACTGGTCCCCAAAATAATTCTCCTATTTTTACTTGTCGCCAAGTGTAAAAAGGTTGAAAATCACTGCTGTATAGCATGCCTAGTTTTTTTTTTTTTTTTAGTGCTGTCAATACGGTCAAACTTGAGATTATCATCAGTTGTGACATCCAGTAGTCTGGTATGCTGAAACAATTCAGTATTGTTGGCTGAAAAGATATTGAAGTTTGTTTTGTTGCAGTTATGGGGTTTGTGGGTGAAGAGAAGGAGCTTTGTTTTTTTGGGCGGGGGTTCAGTAGGAGTTTAGCATTGGCGAGCCATGTTTCTATGGTAGAGAAAACTTCTTGTTTTATGAGCTGTAGGTGAGTTAATGTGTCTGATACGCAAATGATAGTGGAGTCATTTGCATATCGGATTACAGTGCCTTCACAGGAGGATGTATGTAAGTTACTGACGAAGACAATAAATAGTCATGGGCCAAGGATGGATCCTTGAGGTATACCTGTGGGGGTGATGTGATATGGGGAGATAGAGCCCTGCCATTTTACTGCTTGCTGCCTGTAAGCTAGGTTGCTAGAAAACAACTAAAGTGAGGAGGAGGGCAGACCAATACTGGAAAGTTCTTTAAGGAGTTTGGGGTGAGATACAATGCCAAATGATTTTGGCAAATCTATAAATTCTGCAGATACTAGTTTGCCAGTGTTACAGGCTTTTCATCAGAATTTTACATGATTTGGTAAGCCATGGTTATTTTTATTCTTTTTGTTCACTGAGGGAGCTAGGGAGTTAAGAATGCTTAGGAAGGTGACGTCAGGTCAATGTATAGGTCAATTTATAACTAAGAGCAATCACTTTATAGCTAGAACAAAGCAATTAACAAAGAGATACAAGTGAAACAGGTTTTCTGCCATTTCCTTAGATTAAATACCTGGTATATGCAGTATAGTGCACTGGTCAAGCAAAAGAAGACAATGGCCAAGTTAGTAAAGGGTCCTACTATTTCACAGAGCATGCATGCATCTAACTGATTAAAGTTATTACTCTGCTATTCCTTCACAGGGCAGGCATGTATTTAACTAAGTAAAGTCAATATGCAGCAAGGTTCTTCATGGTAAATATGCTTACATGAAACAATGACAAAAGTCTCAGTAAACTTGTAGTAGTGGGGCTTTGTGACAGAGCTCCTGCAATAACGGGGTTAGATGTAGTGACCACAGGCTATGAAACAATGACAAAAGTCTCGGTAGACTTGTAGGTGTGGGGCTTTGTGACAGAGCTCCTGCAATAACGGGGTCAGATGTAGTGACCACAGGCTATGAAACAATGACAAAAGTCTCAGTAAACTTGTAGGTGTGGGGCTTTGTGACAGAGCTCCTGCAATAACGGTGTTAGATGTAGTGACCACAGGCTATGAAACAATGACAAAAGTCTCAGTAAACTTGTAGGTGTGGGGCTTTGTGACAGAGCTCCTGCAATAACGGGGTTAGATGTAGTGACCACAGGCTATGAAATAATGGCAAAAGTCTCAGTAAACTTGTAGGTGTGGGGCTTTGTGACAGAGCTCTTACAATATTGGGGTCAGATGTAGTGACCACAGGCTCTGGTTTATGAAGAAAGATTGTAAATGAGTGTAAGAAGAGACAATCACAATGATAGGCATTGTGGGTGTAGAGACTAGATTTAGGTGACTCACATTTTATTTACTTACTGCACTTCTTTGAATCACTTTATAAAAATATCATCATTACTGGTTAAAATCTAATATGGTGAAGCTGCAGGCTAATGCAGGGAAATTTAATGTATAAAACAATAGTAACAAAATTGACTTTTCCATATGTTATTGTGAAAATATATGGAAAACAGCATTTTGTGGGATTTTTAGGTGTATCTAAGATAAGAGAGGAAACATTATTCTGGCATTTGTTTCATTAATCAAATGCTACTATAGCCTGCTTACTGAAAACTCATATGAAAGAAGGTCAGTAAATGAGCATCAAAAAGCATTGGGTAGCTTGAACACTGTCCACAAGTATTATTGTAAGAAGTAGTGATGTAACAATAGTCTGAAAATTCATTCATTCATTCATTCATTTACTCATTACCCACTTTATCAAGTTCATGGTTATAAGAGAACTAGAACCTATCCTGGCAATAAGTGGGCACAAGGGAGAGAAACCATTCCCACACAGGATACCAGTTTTCACAGAACACATGCATATGAGCCCGGGCAAACGCACACCCACCTACCAGTTCACATATGACAAAGCAGCACCACTGCACTTCTCTTTGTTCTGAAATCCAACCCAGAGTGTTTGTTTATATATATATATATATATATGTATATATATATATATCTGTGTGTGTATGTACACACACACACACACACACACACACACACACACACACACACACACACACACACACACACACACACACACACACACCCACACACACACATACACATATATAAGGATGATGATACTAATATCTACCACTCTAATCTTCCTTTTTAGTAATTTCAGATCTTAACCACACATCAGTTCTATTATGGCATCTCCCATCCCTTGATCACATCTCCTAACTACTCTTCCACTAGTAAATCCATTAATATAGCACCATACCTCTATAATACATCACAGATTAACATTTATAGACATAAATATCCAAACTGCTCACTCACCCAGTCCAAAAGCAAAGTCAAAGTTAGAATCAAAACAAAAGTGTTCCCTCTAATAGTGCTATTTATATCAAAATTAAACATATGTGGTAACATCCACCCTAATCCTGGCTCATCTCAACAGACATTTAACACAATCTGCCCACCCATACAACCCAAGCTGCATCTCAATAAACACTTGCTAACAGTACAGGGTTACAACTTGTCAGTATCAGCCTGTGCAACTTTTGCAATAAACTACAGAAATCCATGCCTGGATAACCTAGCACTCCACTTAAAGTAGTACCAGTCAGTGAAGCCAAACATTAAAGATGAAGAAATACTTCCACCAGGTTGTTTTATTAATAGGACTGAGTCAAAAAGAAAGGTGGTGGTAATGCTATTATCTATCCCAATTCTCTATAGCTGTTACACTTCCAGTATACTATCCTACAATTTAGCAGTGCTAAACTCCTCATCACATTCCTCAAACCTAATAATCACAAATGTCTATGGATAATTGCATTCTGTGGTCCTCCTGAAAATAATCCTGAGGCAATGTAGCAACTGCCTCATGTACATTGACAACCCTCTCCTCTTATCTCACAACACTCAGACTTGCGAGAGATGCACTTATACAGCCAAATTGGAAGCCACGCACTCTCCAGCCAAGACCGGAATAGCTGGTCAAGAGGAGAAGGTCAACACTTGCACCACACCACATGAAACACATAGCCCTCCAGAACACACACCAGCACTGCCTTCACATAAAAACACAAACCGCACACCCACCTTCGCAGAGACCTCCAAGGCAAAAATGCACTCAACCACCACAACACAAGACTAATCACGAGACACATAACTCTTCTAAACAGTGTGCCACTCAACAAAAGCCCCTAAGGCAAAATAGCATGCATAACACACTAATCATAGGTGACTCGATAGGGAGGCACACTGATATCCCACTCACTAGGTTGAATAAGAAAAAAGTAACAGTCAGCTGCCTGTCAGGTGTCAGAATCCGCCACATAACGCACACCCTTAGGTCCCACAACAACAGGTACAAATATGACTCTGTCATTTTACATGTGGGTGTGAATGACCTGAGATGTACCTCCCTGGACTACATGAAAAGAGACATGGAGGAGCGCTCAGATTATGTAGCCCAGACGGGTATGACCTTAGCCCTGAGCAGCATCCTACCACCCCCCACAACGATACCACAGTACAAGCAGAAAAGGATTGATTTCAACAATTGGCTAATTTTCTGGTGTCATTCTAAGGGGATCCAGTATCTGTCTGCCTCAGATGACATGATTGACAGACCTCGATACTTTGCCAGAGATGGCCTGCATCTGTCACCCCTGGGCTTTTGGATACTGGCCAAGGCTCTTGCTACCCCTATAGTGCCTTTTTTAGGTGGTGTTCCAAAGACCAAATTACCACTGTAACAGTTACAAACAAATGCAATCTGAGGGTCATGCTGCTCAATGCTAGAAGTCTAAATCTCAAAATGCACTTGTTTGAAGCACTCCTTAAAATGGAGAACATCGACATTTGTGCCATAACAGTGACCTGGTTCAAGGTAGCAGAAAGCACCCCTGCACTACCAGGCTGTAACTCATTCCACACCATTTGGCCCCAGAACTTGGACTGAAGCTCCAAAGGCGGTGGTGTTTCCATATTCATAAAGGATGTGCACACCTCCAGACTGGTAGCCCAACACAACACATCTGAGATACTTCATTGGGTAACATTGGGTAAGACAGCGATTCAGGTCATAGCCTGCTATAGATTCCCAAACATGCCCCAAGACTCATACTCCATGTTCCTAAGCACCCTGGAGAATATTAGGGTCCAACCTAACACTCTCATACTGAGCGACTTCAACTACCCCTCCATTAACTGGGAAAACTACTCATGTACCAATACACATGCCCAATGTTTCCTGGAATTCAATAATTCCAATGCCCTAGACCAGCTCGTTCTTACCTCCACTAGAGGTAGCAACATCCTTGACCTGGTCATTACTAACATGGGGGACCATTGCTCTACACCAATAGTCAACTCATCCCTGGTTAGATCTGACCACAAACTAATCACCTTGGAAATCCACATCCCACCCCCACCCCCCTGCAAAGGTAACCACCATGAAAAACTTCACCAAAGCTAACTTTGGGCTCCTAAAAACAGAGGTGGCTAACTTCATGGCACCCATACAAATGGAGATCAGTCGCATGACTGCTGAATCATACACCAATGCACTGTACAAACGTACACAAATGCATGGATCTCACCATACACAGTAGAACCAAGACGAACTCCTCCAAATAAAGGAAGCCAATCTGGTGGTCCCCTGCCATAAACGAACTCTACAACAGAAGGATGAAACTGATGTAGAATAAGGTGAAGTCCCAAGACTGGAAAAAACTCCCTTATCATCCTCAACAAAAAGTTGAGATCCCTCATCAAATCCTCTAAAGCTAGCTATGAAAACAGAATTGCAGCAGATAGTAAAGACAACCACAAGGCCTTCTATAGTTATGTAAAGAATCTCCAAGACAATACCCAGATTTGCTCTGAGCTACTGCGGAAGGTACCTCCTATACCGAGCCAACAGATATTGCCAACATACTGGCCGACAGATTCAGTGCCAACTTTACCCTCCTCCCAAGGGACCAGTCACAATACCAGTAGATTTCTAGTCACCTAGTATTACAGCTGTACAGGTTAAAACAGCACTGTCCAAAGTTAAGTATACAGCTTCTGTGGGACCTGACAATATCCCTGGCTGTGTTCTACATGAACTACAGAGTGAACTGGCACCTCACCTGTGTGTCCTGTTCAATCACAGCCTCACCTCAGGTTTTGTCCCTACCAAATGGCATGCTGTTACAGTCATCCCTCTCCACAAAGGAGGAGCAACTACGGACCTTGGGAGCTATCACCCCATTAGCATTATGAGTCTGATATGCAAAGCTATGGAAAGCATCATAATAGACTTAATAAACAAGGATATAGGGAATCTCCAACTCTGGATCCCACACAGTTTGGCTTTGTGAAGGGTAGATCATGCCTGCTCAACTTGGTCAACTTTTTTGAGTCAGTCACCAGAGCTGTGGATGAAGGCAAGGTGGTTCATACAGACTACTTTGATCTGGCCATGGCCTTTGATACCATTCCCCACTCAGGAATCACAGAAAAACTCACTAAGCTAGGCATCAACCCCTATATCACTAGGTGGGTTACAAACTGGCTCACAGGTAGAACCCACAGTATGAACATAGCTGACTCCAAGTTAGACTGCCTACCAGTCATGAGTGGAGTCCCACAGGGTTTGATCCTGGGTCCTCTCCTGTTTGGTATCTACTTTTCTGAAGTCCAGGGCAACACAAAGGGACTCTGGCTGACAAAGTTCACAGATGATTGCAAGCTGGGAGCTATTATTAACTCCCTGAGTGATGTTGACATCCTACATAAAGGCCACACCGAGACCAACAACTGGTGTCAGAACCATGGCCGTAAGCTCAATGCCAAAAAATGTGTCGTCATCCTCTTTGGGAAAAACCCAGTTCCCATGAATTACCACATTGATGGTAGTCCACTGAACACAGAAGGCATTATAAGAAATCTGGGAACACAGGTTGACAGCAACCTGTCTTTTGACCACCACATTGCCACTGTGGTCAGAAAGTCCTTTTATGCGGCACATCTCATGACTAAGGGTTTTGCATCCAGGAAGAAGGAGGTGATTGTTTCCCTCTACTCTTCCCTCATTAGGCCAATCATTGAGTACAATGCCCCATTTGGCATGTACCTCACTAAACACCTGCAACAACTGGAGAGGTCACAAAAGCACCTCACAAAGATGATCCTAGGCCTTAAACATTTGTCCTATATGGACAGACTCAAAAAACTCCAACTAGTCTCTGTTTCATATTGCCTACTTAGAGGCAATCTCTGCTTGACTTACAAAGCCATGTCTAAACCAGCTCTGTTAGAAATGCTACAGCTAACAAAATCCCAATCCCTCTGCACCACATGCTCCAGAGACCTCAACCTCATTACCACAATCAACAGAACATGCTGGAGGGACAGGTTCATAACCCAGAAACGGCCCATGCTGTGGAACAGACTTCCCATACATGTCAAGCAGAGCACCTCACTGGCCCTCTTCAAGAGAAATCTTGATGAGTGGATGGGAAATAGAAAAATTCACCCCAGGGATCACTCCAGTGGCTTTACTCGACAGAGGCACTGGGAACTAAGGTCGGGTGGCATGATGCCAGGATAATCCTATGGGTTAGGCTTGTAAATGCTACAGGGCCATTAGCCTAGTACACACCTATGAACCTGTGAACCTATACAGCAGAAGTTATTTTATCTTCTGGCATCACCCACCACCCCTCACAAAATAGTCATTCTAGGTGATCAAAATATTGGCTGGCAACCTTGTACTATGAAATTCCCCAAACCACTGCAAATCTGTATGGTGTTACACAAGTCATTAATACTCCTAGAAGCTTTAACAAAAAAAGTAGGGCTTCTGTATTAAACTGGATACTTACTTCTGACCCTTTCTAAATTATATCCTTAGGGATCATTGTCCCAATTTGCAAACAGACTCACCACCCATGTACCTAAATTACACAGCTGTAACATATTCCACAACCTGTCAAGCTTTTATCCAAAAACTTTTACATCCATCTTACAAAGCTCTATTTGGTTCATATTGAAAATGCCTTCACTTGGTGATGCTATAGCAAAATTCAGTACTGTATTTCTTAGTATACTTAATGAACAAACCACAGTTAGACGAAGAGATTCAAAGCCAACCCAGCCCCATGGCTAAGCAGAATAATCAAAGAACTTATGCACACTAGGGACGAGGCTTAGAAAACATGAGCTCAACACAAAATACAGGAAAAAATCCAAGTGTGCAAGCACCTGTGCAACCTTACCATAACCAAAATCAAAGTCATCAAAAACAATAGAATACCATACTCTAGGACACCCTTCAACTAAAACCCAAGAAAAATTTGTCCCCAGACTTCTCCAACACCTCATTGTTCATCATCTTCTTATCCCTACTCAACATGGAATCCACCCGGGTTACAGCACCACTGCCCTTCTCAGCCTTGTTAACATCACTACACCTGTTATATTCCTTGACTTGCCAAAAGTCATTGACACTGTCTCTCATCCCAAGCTACCACAACATCAGTCTTCTATTGTTCTCTATTCCTCATCTCTGTACTGTTTCAACTGCTATCTAAATGGCTGACAGTCTGTCAAATCGAAAACTACTACTCACCTTAATCATCAATCACATTTGGGGTTCCACAGGAACTCCTCAACTTTTTAATTGCTTCAAGAACCACATTCCTACTGTACCCAGCCATGCCTCTTTAATGCAATATGCTGTCAACTTAATCCTCATATATTTTGGTCTAAAATCATTCCATTTTCAACTGATAACCAAACAGTCTTTTATTTTGGTTGAACCCTGGCTTAAAAGATCTCAAATCTTAAAGTAATTAAAAAAAAAAAACAACAAAGCCACTTCTATTCCTTCTTAAAACATGCAAACTGGTCAAATGCCTTCACTGTCACCTCATTAAACAACACAGAAATAAAGATCATCCCAGTCACAAAACTATTAGGGTCCATTATAGATGACAACTTGAACCTTGGCTTACATATACATTAGACTATCAGAAAGACCCATCAAAAAATCAGAGCACTTTATAGAGCTAAGCATTCCCTCCCAGAAAACACCAAAAAAGCACAACATCTATCTTCCTGTTACCATCACTACTATATGGCTTTCCAATCTTAACAATGATATAAGCCACAATTACAACTAAATTAAAGCAATGCTGCAGTGAAGTGGCAAAGTTTGTAGCAAGTCAACTTTATTGGACCCACAGTTGTATCATCCTAGGGCAACTAAAGTAGCTTGAATTACCTCATTACCTCACCCACTCAGTTAATCATAATCCAAGATATAGTAATTAACCACAAAAATGCCCATCACTGACCCATATTCTTCAGCATTTCTCACAATCAAGACCATTACTCTGACAAGAGAAACTTCCCCTTAATATTCACAAGTTTAATAACTCAGATGGAGATGCCATATACTCATATTATGTCACTAAGATTTGTATCTCAACCATACTTTCACTGAGTTTATCTAATAACCTCCCCACCTTTAAAACAGAACTTAAGAAATACTTAACATATTGCTACATCTACTCCTGCTCAACCTCTTGTAACCTCTACAACATAAACATCAGATTTTTTTTCTTAAATATTTTTATTGAATTATTTAAAATGAAATTTATAATATGATAAATAGTTAAAAAAGATTAACAACAATATAAAATTAACACTTATAAAAACATCATGTCAAAATATATACAAGGGTATCTAGATTTATATAATAATAATAAACAGTTTACCATTTAGTCTTGAATAATTGAAGAATTTGAGTCAGCTCTCTCCAGAATTTCTGCAATGTTTTGCCATGAATTATAATAAGTAGTTGTTCTTTCCATTCTGCTCCAGATGGTTCTCATCTCCATTATTGATATGCTCAATGCAATGGTTCGGTGCTCTTTAAATGATGGTGAAGTCTCGCTTTTCCAGCCTGTAGTTATGTTTTTTCTAGCAAATGCTTATAATGTCCATAAAATTGAAAGCTTTACAATCGGAACACATTGAGGTATGGGTGCATTAAATAAAATCAGAGATTTAGACAAATGGAGATTATCATTAAAAACAGTTTGTAGGAAATAATTAATTTTGTCCCAAAATGATTTATAAGATGCCAATCATAAAACATATGCTGCCAGTCTGCTTTTAAAATGTCTTTACATCTCCAACAGCTTATTTTTTGCTTAAACATAAGTTTCATTTTGTGTGGTATTATATAAGACGTATGAATAAACTTCTATGTGGAAATCTTTCATTGTAAAGATAGAGATGTTTGTTTTGTGGAGAGAAGTACTAAGTTTTTATTGTTATCAGTTGGAAATTGATTATTTATTGTTTTATAGTAATCCCAAAAGTTTTTGTTGCGATATAACTTTCTTTTCTTAATTATATTATCGATATTTGATAAGTAGCCTTTCCCATGTAAAAGATGTGATGTTTAAAAAAATTGTATGTTCTATGAATTTTGGAATATTCTGTCTAATTTTCAGTGGCATTATTTGTATTCTACTTAAAATATGTTGTCTTATATCTTGTATACTTAACCATAGATTATTATCTAGATCCAAATTACTTTTGTTACATTGTCAGAACCACCCCATTAACTATTAATTGATCCCAAAAGATCGGATCATTATCTTTATGCCAATAACTATTAATTGATGCCAAAAGATCAGATCATTATCTTTAAGTGCCTTAATTATGTGTGGATCAAATGGCTTAATGTTACCATGTGTACATGCGATGGGATATAGGATGAATGACCAACCTTTTCTGTTGAGGTTTCTATTTATGAAGGTTTTATAGCCATTTAATATATTTTTTATGAATTTGGAATTTAAGAGTTTTATGTTTGTTTTCTATAAAATGTTCCCTCATCAACCAGAGAAAATTTGATACCATTTCTTTGTATGGTTTTAGCAATGTAAAGCCTGATTCCAACCATATCTTTTCTTGCAGTTGTTTCCATCTAGCAGAGTAATCATTGTTTAACTATAATGAGATTGTTTTCATAGTTGATGACAATATATATATATATATATATATATATATATATATATATATATATATAATATATATATTTCTATATCTGGAAGATTTATTCCCCCTCCTCCCATTCATTTAAATGATAATTTATAGCTATTCTGGGCTTTTTTGGATACCATAAGAAGCTTATCATCAGTTTATTAAATTGTTTTATATAATGTTTTGGGGAGGAAGAGAGAGAGACCCTGAATAAGGTATAATATTTTTGGAAAATAATAATCATTTTAATTATATATAACCTGTCTTCCATAGTACAGAAATACTTATTCCATTTCTGTATGAGAAACCTAAATGATATTTAGAATGCCATTGCAGTTTATTGTAATTAGTTTATCTAAATTGTCTGTTAATGTGACTCCTAAATATTTAATTTTTTTGTCAGCAGTATTTAGAAAATTCCTTATTTAGGTCTTTCTGACTAGAATTTATTGGCAAAATCTTTGTCTTGTTTTCATTAAATTTCAGGTCTGAAAGCCTCTTAAAACTTTCAATTGCATTTAATAAAGTTTTTTATTGAAGCATCGTTATCTTTTAAAATAAGTAAAATATCATCTGCAAACAATTGAACCTTCATTTTCAGAATATTATCAGCCTTTAATATTTTTAATATTTTTGTTTTCCCAAATACAATTTGCTAATGGTTCGATAACTATTGCAAACAATAATGGTGACAAAGGGCATCCCTGTTTTCTGCCTTTGGTAATTTCTATAGGTTTAGAAAAGAATGATCTGATTTTAACATAAGCTAATGATTTTGCATAAAGTGAGTTCATTAATAGTATAAACTTTTTCGAGAAGTCATATTTTTCTAATACTAACCAAAGATAATTCCAATGGACAGAATCAAAGGCACTATTTATATCTAAACTGACTATAGTCACATTATTTTTTAAAATTAGAATAATCAATTAGGGAAATTATTATTTTAATGTTGTCATATGTGTTTCTTTTCTTTTTATAAAGCCAGTTTTGTCTTCATCTATTAATAAGGAGATTATCTATATAATTCTAACTGCATGTATTGCCATAAATATTTTGTAATCTATATTTAATAAAGATAGGTCTATAAGATGAACATTCCTCTGCTTTCTTGTCTGGTTTTAAAATAGGGGATATTATGGAGTATTTCCAAGAAGGAGGAATGGCTTTGCCTTCTTTAACTAGTATCACTTTCAATAGTAGTGCCAAAGCTTCTTTTGATAGGAGTTTGAACATTTCTGGAATCATGTTATCTATGTGAGGTGCTTTATTTGGTTTTAGTTTACTGATTTGAGATTTAAGTTCAGTCATTGTGATTTGCTTATCAATTAATTTTATGTGGTCATCTGTTAATTTGGTTCTTATGTGTCTTTTAAAATAGAATTTTAATATACGTTGTGGTTCAGTTTCTTCCTGTTGGGTATTACCTTTATGAAAATATAATTTAAATGCTTCTAATAGTCCCTCTAAGTCTGAGACTTTCTTCTTAGTTTCAGGGTTACATACTTGTTTTATCTGATTAGTTTTAATGATCTTTTTAGTTCTATTTGTTATTCTTTTCTGAGTTCTAGGATTCATCGAATTAGAGCATAGCTTGATCTTTTTTATTTGTCTCATCAAGTTCATTAGTTAAGTTAGTCTTTCCCTTCTGAATGTCTAATTTTAGTGTGTCAATTCTTGTTTGTACTTTCAATAAATCTTTATCCCATTGTTTTTTCTTGTTGTTAAACCATGTTAATACTTTACTGTACAAAATTGACTTCAAGGAATTCCATATGTATAGTTCTGATACATCATCAGTTAGATTTATGTCAAAAAATTCTTTAGTGTAAAAATCCTTGAAATCTTTTAAGTTTGTTATATATGAAGATATTTATTTACAGTTGTTCTTTGTTTTATGTTCAGATCTAGATCAAAAGTAATAGCATTGTGCTCTGACAATGAGCAAGAGATTACTTTAACTCTGTCTAGTCCTGTAACTAAGTCTCTTGAAATGTATACTCTATCTAGTCTTGAGAATGTACCATATCAATGGCAATAATGTGAGCAAAATAAAGTATTTATTTCAGCAAAATCATTAATATCTACAATATTAAATGTTTCTATAAAATCAGATAATACTTTGAAGAGTGCTGTCTTCTTTTGTGTATTTTTAGCAGTATTGTCCCCATCATGCATTATACAGTTAAAGTCCCCTGCCATGATTATTTTCCCTTTAGCATGATGAATGATATCATTCAGATGTTGTTTGGCTACTTTAGCACCCACTCTGGGCATTCAATAAATATTTACTAGTGTATATATTTTCTCATTTATGGATATTGTTACGAGTCAGAACATCCCTGCCTTGTCAAGATACGTATTTAGAATTTTTAACAGACAAATTCTCTTGGTGTTCAAATATGTCCAATGCACTAAATAAATCCAAAAAGAAGAAACAAGTGAGGACTTAACCATCTAAAATGTATTCAAACAGTACAATGCAAAGCTTTTGAGTCAAAGTAACTCTTTTTCAATGCTAAAAAATTTCTGTTCACATTCAGTTAATATATAGAGAGAGGCCAGCCCACTCAATTAACCACAAATTAAACAATTAATCAGTAGCAAATCAATACAGTTATAAAACAACTTATCACAAAAATTCTTTTTTATATTTTAAAATTGGTTTTACACTAATTTTAACATTAAGTCTAGGTACTTTGTCTGCTCAAAAATTATTTATCCAATGATATTCAGTTAATTCAGTTTTTGTAACAATATCGCCCCCTCTTGCACTGACCTTCACTTTCTGCAACACTCCAAATTTAAAAGCATGCTTATTCCCCATATGTTTAATGTACCATCTATGCGGCTGATAGTTTCAAGGAATGGATGGGTTACTACAGCCGTTTCTAAGTATTTAGAAAAACAGTTATTCCCTTTTTTACAAACTAGTAAAAGTTATATTAATGTACCACCTATGAGGCCAATGAATATCGTTGGATTAATGATGTTCTTAATTCTCTGTACCAGTGGTCTGACTGTAATCATACCACTGGTAGAGAAAGGTATGATTGTAATCAATGTAAAGATTTTGTATTAGTAACTCTAGATATTAAGTCACTCTCCAGTGAAATACTAAATGAGTTTGACATTCAGTCTTGAAGAGAATTTTTATGTGTCCATAGAGGTTTTACAGGAACAAAAATTTAATTACTGTGTACAATGACTGATATTGTGTTAAGTAATAATACTTTTATTTTTAATAGAGAGTTTTACCATCAGCAACTGGGGGTGACCATAGGTACCCCAGTTACTAATACTTATGCCAATTTGGTACTTGCTAACTGGGAGAGTCAAAATATTTTTACTACCTATTCATCTGAGCAATTTAAGAATGACCATCTCATTTATTAGCATGTTTTGTAGATGATATTTTTGATATGGGCAGGTAATAGAAAAGACTTAGTGAAGTATATATCTAAGATACAGAATATGACTACTTTTCTTAAGTTTGACTTTACTCTGATAAGCAAATTAATTTTCTTGATGTTACAGTTCTATGTAATCAAGGTATGATTGATACAACTATACATAGAAATGTTCAAGCGACTAGGTAGTTACACTATGATAGTATGCATCCACGACATGTATATAGTAGTGTAGTTAAGAATCAACTTGTTAGAGTAAGCAGACTTAATTCTAACTATGACTGTTTTATATCTGAAATGTTTAGGATGTCTGAGGATTTTCAGACAAGGCGTTATAGTAAGAAACTCATTAATGAAGTAAAATAGAATGTGCTTAATGAACGTATTGCTTCTGCTAAACCACTATTTTCAGAAAGAATGAACGTGTGTAGAGAGAGGAGGTTTATTAATAATAAAATTAAAAATAAAAACATTGTAAGATATGTTATGAGGTATAATAGGCATACATCAGTGATTAAATTGGTATTATATAAAAATTGGGGCATTTTGCAATCTAATTCTGATATAAAGGAAATAGCAGGGGATAAATTATCCTTTTCTTTTAATAAAGAAAGGAATTTAAAACAACAACTATGTTATAAAGATTTGTCCCTTAATGATGCATTTATGTTTAAATCTAATAGTAAGGGGACTGTTCCTTGTTATAATTGTTCATGTTGCTCTGTTATTAACAGTGAGTTAATATTTATCCATCCTACTACCAATCATTTTATTTTACTGCCTTTGCCACTTGTGGTACTGATAATTTAGTATATATGGCTAATTGTGTTAAATGTGAACAATTTTATATAGGTAAGACAAATCAAAAGTTAAGGGAAAGGATAAGGGCACATCTCTCTGAAATTAGAAGGGAAATTGATGGTAATGTCCTAATCAAGCACATTAAACATATGGGGAATGAGCATGCTTTTAAATTTAGAGTGTTACAGAAAGTGAAGGTTAATGCAAGAGGGGGAGATATTGTTACAAAGACTGAATTAGCTGAATATCGTTGAATAAATTATTTTTGAGCAAAGTACTTGGA
This sequence comes from Protopterus annectens, assembly GCF_019279795.1. Classification (NCBI taxonomy): domain Eukaryota; kingdom Metazoa; phylum Chordata; order Ceratodontiformes; family Protopteridae; genus Protopterus; species Protopterus annectens. The sequence goes on along the minus strand of NC_056738.1, from coordinate 437,916,788 downwards.
CTTAATGTTAAAACTAATATAAAACCAATTTTAAAATATAAAAGAGAATTTTTATGATAAGATGTTTTATGACTGTATTGATTTGCTACTAACTGATTGTTTAATTTGTGATTAATTGAGTGGGCTGGCTTCTCTGTATATATTAACTGAATGTGAACAGAAATTTTTTAGCATTGAAAAAGAGTTACTTTGACTTGAAAGCTTTGCATTGTGCTGTCTGTATGAATAAATCTTAGATGGTTAAGTCTTCGCTTATTTCTTCTGTTTAGAATTTTTGGTATTAAAATTGATTTTTTTTCATAATACTATTACTCCTCTCTTTTTTTGTTTATAGTGAGAACTAACTAAAGCTGTATAACTGTTTATGTTCAATTTGTCTAAATCTTCTTGTAAAATATGTGTTTCCTATAAGAAAATACTCTGTGATTTCGATATTTTCAAATATTAAAGAGACTCCTCCTTTTACAATGATTATTTAAACCATTTACATTACTAGAAATACATTTCATATTTATATTATTACTGTTGTGGTTATCATGCATATCTATCTGAACCAAATAGCAAATGCATTTAAATAAACAGAATGACTTATTCTGTTCTGATGTAACATAATAATTATATCTCATAGACACCCAATAAGAATATTTTAAACAATAACAGATTAAAAATGAAAAGCAAACTAAACCTCCTATGGGGAAATAAACCCAATATTTAAATAGATTATTCATTCAAGCCTTCCTTCTAAAACCCCCTAAAAAGTTTTTTTCTCGGCTCAACTATCAAAAGAATTTATATATATATATATATATATATATATATATATATATATATAGATAGATAGATAGATAGATATATATATGTATATATAATTATACAAAAGTGTTTGATTAGATACAAAAGATATAAATGAAAGGAAAGAAAAACAAATATAGAAATACTAAAACATGCAATTTACAATGACTTCAAACTTTTATACAAATATACAACAAATGTCTTATAAAAGTTTTTAAATGGAAATGAACTGAACTTTTTGATCAGATTTATCTAAATAATAACAATTTAAATATAAGCTTATATAAAAACTTAGTAAATACCTTTCTACAGTTTCAGTGTTGTAATGTGCTATATGAACATTGTATTCAGCTTGAAGGCATTTAGATAAATGTTGTTGTAAAACATTTCCATTCATAAGATATGTAGTAGATATCAGAGTTTTTAATTTTACTATTAAATATAAACTCTTAGAATTCAGAAATCATTATGTTATATGTTGTTTGGTAAGCTTCCATTTATGATCATAGTCAAAGAGTTTATTTATAACTGTATAAAGTACTAATAGCTTGTTCCCAGATTTGCTAAATAAATTCAAGGGCAATATTTTACATGGTTTACTTTTAACTCATTATGTATGTCTAGTAATTAATAACAATGCTCGATACATAAATATACCCTAGTAAGAGTGTGTTGTTGCATGTTTCAATTAATACAGACTCAACAGTACCCAGCAAACCTTAAAGCAGAAGACTTTTATGTGATTGTTGGTCTTCATTAGTGGTTATGAGTCAAGAGCTGCATTCCCATCACATATAGTCAATACTACTAGTAAGTTAGATGGGCAGAAATCACCTTATTATTTATGCCGTTGCCACTCATCTACCCATTCTTTTAATATATGCCGGACTATTCAAAGTGTCTCTGTTTCTTTGTGCCAATACCACCAATAGTAACCATTTCTGTTCCTAATTGAAAACTTCCTGATTCATTTTTTTAAATCAAAATATGAATTATGACTTATAATACTCCCTAAATATGACAAAAGTTTTTTCTCATTTTCTCTAATTATTTAATATTGTATAAACTTGAACTTTGTCCTTTAGATCTACAATGCATGTCTGACAAAAATGGATACTTTTAAATATGACTTATATAAAATAATCTGACTCTTCCAAATGTAATCATACTTAGAGTCCTGATACATAAATCCATAGTCTGTTTCTTCTTCTTCTTCTTCTTTCGGCTTTTCCCGGTTAGGGGTCGCCACAGCGGATCACCTTGTCCGCACATTGAATGGCAGTGGAGTTTTACGGTGTCGAGTTGCCAGCCTGGCGCCCAACCTTCCACAGAAGGCACACTCACACACACACCTAGGGCCAATTTAGAGTGTCCAATCCACCTGCAGCATGTCTTTGGGATGTGGGAGGAAACCGGAGCACCCGGAGGAAACCCACGCAACCACAGGGAGGACATGCAGACTCCGCACAGAAGGCACCCCAGCCGAGGATCGAACCAGAGAACCTCTTGCTGTGAGGCGGCAATGCTAACCACTGCACCACCGTGGCCGCCCTAAATCCATAGTCTGTTTCATGTAGCTAAATTTTCAGAAATGCTATTATACCAAAATACCTAAAAGTGGGAGCCATGGACCTGGCATTATGATAGTATCTCATAGCCATGTTTAATGCATATACATTGCATAACCCGGGTCACATTTGGGTGAGTATTTCAATATTACTAATAAGCAAATTTCCAAGCTATGCTGTAATGGTCACATATATAGCTGGGGTTCCTATTACTTGATTGAATGTTTAGGTTAGTGAATACCTAAACGTCAAACTGGTAATAGCGAAGGCAAAAAACTGCAAACGGCTGATTTAATGCAGGGAAAGAATTCCCTTGGCCATTATGTGGATTTTGCCCCTTTTTCCACTGTAGAGCAATCTCGGAGTTGGTATATTTAGTTTGTGGGGGGTGGGGTGTAGCCCCCCCCCACTTCATTTTGGTTTAAATTTTTTTTTTTTTTTTTGCGGCCGAGGGAATTCATTCCCCTACGTTAAATCGGCCATTCACTGTTTTAATTTTTTTATATTACCAGTTCAATGTTTTGGTATTCACTAACCTAAACATTCAATCGGGCAATATAGACACATATAGCTGTTATGTATTAGCTTTTTGTTACATACATGTATAGTTGCATCAGCTACTCGACACCAGTAATTATTTCAACAATGGAAAATTCCCTTTCTTACTCATATTCTGCAATTTTCCATCAATCAAAATTTTAACTCAAAGTATATGAAAACTCAACCTTGTTATTTCTTTTTAAATTCATATGTTGACTCCATAGAGTATTCCTTAAACTTGAGTTTACTAAATGCATAAGGAAATTGCTAGAAAATCAATTTCATATTGCTTACACAAAATAGCCCACCTATAACAACACTGGAAGTTTGTACAGAGGATTAAATCTTTCAGTTGCTAATGAGCTGATTCCTGTAGTCAAGAATATAGAGTTTGATCTCTTCCACCTCCAATTGTCCACTATGGGACCCTGAGCAAGTCACTCAAGCAGGCAGTGCTGCCAAATTGCAACTGAAGAGGGACACTTACCAGGGTAACAAATGTATAAATTAGCAACAGAAAAGTGGGCTTACCTTATTTGCAAATATATAAAATAATAATAATAGAAAAAGCTATTGTTCTAGGTAGACACAAACTTATACCTGGATTGTCATGTACAGTCCCCTCACTTTGAGAGAAAAACACAATTAAGTGGCTAAAAATTGAGACACAAGCCTGTAAATGCATCTATTTACAGGAGTATATATGACTAGGCATCTTATGGTAACAAGTTGAATGATTTAAACGAGCTATAAATGTAAAATTATGAGATGTACCATATTTTATTGAATGTTTGGAGAGGGGTTCCTGTTACATATGAGAAGACCAGATTTGCAGATGTCTGAAACATGAGGATTTAAAAGTGTGAATGGATAAGAATATATTATGTCTGAAGTTACTGCATCTCACAATATTTACATTTCACCAAAGGTCAGATATCTCCAAGTAGCATATATATTATTTCAATATTCTGTGTGGCAAAAGCAATCAAATGCACATTTACTTAATTAAACTGTAAAGTGAATATGACAATTAGTTAAAAGAAACCAGAAATAATAACGATGTAAAAGGCCAGACATGAAATGATTTCGACAAGACAAAAACTCCATTGTTTATATTAATTAAACAAAATTATTAAGCTAAAACTGCCTTTATATATTTGAAAAAAATACTGTGAGACTAATGATAGGTAGGTATCTTTTTAAAAACATCAGAAAAACCATCAGCCGGTACTTTGCCCTTTAACACAGGTGATAACATCACGCGTAAGCAGTTTACTTTTGTTTCAGACCGATCGCATTTTCGCAGAGGATTTAAAACACTCCACGAGATGTAACATTGGAAAAAACAACAACAAAATGCTTAAATATATAGAATCAGCATAGGATCTAGGCAGGAAGCTGAAAATCAAGTAAGTGAGACAATTTTAGTTAGTGTGAAGATGTATCGAGCTTGGCATAGATTTACACAAACTGCTCTACTGTAAACATCATGCAGCAAAGTCCAACACAGCACTGCAGTCCCTGGTAACATCCAATCAATTTAAACAGTAATCCATTCACACCATTAAACAATGAATGCCACCAGTGACAGCTAAACAAAAGGAAAGGGAAACAATGAAAGGAAATATAAAGCAGCATCACACACACAGCCAGGTTGACAGACTTCCACCTCACAGAGAGAAACCTCCATGGCACAAATAAGTATCTGATACACAAAACCCAAACATCTCAAGACATAAACACCAATTCCTCTCATCAAATAAAGTTTCTAGCTCATCAAACCAACTTCACCTTCACCAATTGCTGACAACATTCTCAGTTATAAGAAAAATACTGTATTAATATTTATCTTGAGACCTTATTTTCCCAGAGTTTCCTCCCCTCTCCACCTCTACATACCCCCTACCTTCCCTTATCCCTTCCCTTTTCTTATTTTCCCTCTTTTATTAAAATATATAAGACTTTAAATAACCAGGCATGCCATGAAAATGTAACAAGAGAAATTATGAACTTGTTACCATGTGTCCCCTGTTAACACCAATTATTTTGATACACTTGTGGTATATAAAATCTGGAATAAGCATTACTATATTTTAAATTAATGAGGTATGGAAGCTGTATAAAAAAGTTTTAGCCTACCTTTTTAGACCTGTAATGTTATAGTTAAAGCATATAATATATTAACAGTAATATTTTGGAAATGGGAATAAAATGAAATGACTTTACCTTTTTCGTTTGATATTTCAATCCTTTGGTTAAAGGTAGCAGTTTTTCTATACATTAGGCTATTTAGTAGGATTCTCTTTTTAGTTAGAAAGAAAAAAAACTTTCAAATATAAAAGAATGTTATAAAGGAGAAAACCAAAAAAGATGTATTTGGAAATTGTCATTTAGTTTCTTCTTAGTCTTATCTACTTTTTCCAGTCATTTTTCTCTGCCTTATGCTTCAGAGTAAGGCTTGACCAAACCATTTCTTCTATTTGATTTAGGATTTTATTAGATAAGAGACAGCTGCTTCTAGGTTAGCAAAAGTTTTTGCACCTTCTGGAAAGAAGATTTTGATCTTGCAGGAAGCAATAAATGAACCTTGAATTGTTTCGTCTTCACTTCCTTTATTAAAGGCAAACATTCTTTTCTTTTAGATATTACTTCTGATGAATAGTCATTATCAAACCTAGTTATATAGTCTTTGAAATTGATAGGTGAATTTGACCATGCAGACTTTAGCACCAGTTCCTTGACCTGGGAAGACAAGAATTTCACCATTAGTGATCTCGGACTTTTATTAACTGTATTAGAAGATGAAGGAAATGTCAGTGACTGGTGGGCTCCTTCAGTTCCATAAGAAAGAGACTCCGGTAAATTCAGGATGCTGGGAAGCCCGGACGTGAGAAAGTTTACCATATTATCCCTTTCAGTCCTTTCTGGTAACCATAAATACATAGACTATTCCTCCTAGACCTATTTTTCAAGGTTATCCAGTTTGTTTGTTGAAAGAGAGTTCTGTTTTGTAAGAAAACCAAGTTGCATTTCTTGTTCAGTAAGTCTACTTTCCATTCCATTTAGTGCTCCTTCAATGCTTTCAAACTGAATGTTATGTAGTTTTATTACCTCTTGTAACTGCTCCATTTGTTGCGTACATTTTTCTTTAAAAAGAGTCCAGTTTGTTATCTATTTTGTTTATTTTCAAAGATAAATCTTGCATAGTAAACAGGAAAGTTTGTACTTCCTTTCTCATTGACTGGTCCTGTGAAGTGTTCTTTGAGTAACTCATTCTAATGAAAAGTCTGAGCACTTTCTACTTGAATTTTGACAGAAAAATCAAATAGTTGAAACAAAATGTATCAAAATAGACTTCCAAAGACTATAATAGAAGTTACTTTATATGTTTAAAAGGTTTGGAAGGCTCCTTTTTTAAACATTTCTGTCAGAAATAGACTTAGCAGAGGTAAGAAAATGTGCTGTCAACCTGTCAGCATCTTGGCCATGTCCCCCTAAACATCAAATTTGATTGATACCTACCTACAAAACTGTCATGTATGCTTTTAACTTATATAATTCTAACTAAACTACCTGTAAATAATGTAAATTAATACCCTAGTCTCCAGCTCCAACATTATTACTTTCTAATTTAACAAGTTTGAACTTCACCTTTCACTATCTCCAATCTGAATGCTCTCTTTTAATCCAAAAATACCTTTTAGTTACCCTGTCACTCCATTATCTATAGCCATGCTACACTTAAGGTTACTGTTCTGTTTGACATTCAACTTCATCTCACTATATCTCAATCACTAGCAGGGAATAACTTGATTATAATACTATATATCACACCACCACTTTGCATGCAAATACAACCTGTATTAATATTTTTTTGACATATACTATTAATCCTTTTGGGTTTTTTTAGGCTGCACGTTACTTTCCCAAGCTATTCCTACCTAAATGTAATACAACCTAGTGATAATTTTAATGTTGATACTTTACTTTCTCTTTGACTGGTCATTTTAACTTAACCACTCCATGAACACAACCCTTGTGAGCTTATTTTTCCTGATACATGTTTTACGTGTAAATAATTGTTGCATTCTGATATTATGCAGTTTTTGTACTTGTATAACTTATTTAGTTTATTTATGCTTTGTTGACTTTATACCTGTGCTTGTAATATCTTCCCTTAATTTGAAATGAGGTGTAGGCACTGCCTATCTTCAGATCTGTCAATGCTCACTACCAACTGCTATAATCCTAGGGCATAGTTTCTCAAGTCACCAAGCCGCAAGCACGGAGGTACTCATGATCAAGGATTCCCCTCCTTAATCCTCTCCTAAGTCCACCAGGGTCTGTTGCAAATGCTTGGCCACCACAGAAAGACCAGATATTGACAACTAAATGTCTATCATCCTTCCTTAGGCACGTGGTCATAGGAAGCTCACCCTTTAGAAGACCATGCATAAGCTTGTCCTAGGAGATCAGGGTTGGAGACACCACCACACACCACTCCCCTTCATAGTACAACTACTCCCAAAAGACCCCTATTTTACATAAATCCTTAGGCTCATGAGGTCTTGTATGGGTTCTCCTCTGTTCCCTATTCCTTCCTTCATAAATGCCTTAATCTGTATCTGGGGAAACCATTTCCGCTATGGATCATTTCATCAAGGATGCCTTTCATTCATCTTGGAAGCCCACAGGCTTTGGCAGGGTGGAGTAGGTCCCTGACCAGATATGGCAGACCCCCTTGTGATCTCTTCAGCCCCATAGGGAGGTCAAAAAATACAATACTTTGTTACTTTGCTGTGAGATAAGAAATCTGAAGCTCAGGAGGTTGGTATAAGATCTGTTTCCTCTGCCAAAGTGGGTCTTAAAAGCCATTAACTAATCTCTTCACCTGAAAAATTCAAATGCTTGGTAGTAGAGAAGCTTTCCTCTCTCCCTGAGTCAGTTCTCAGTGTGTGGCTTCAGGAGAAGGCTTCCGTGTGTTACCTACTACAGTTCCAGCTGGGCAGATACTGTAGCTAGAGCTGTAGGGTCAGACATGGTTCTACACAGAATGGCTTAGCTGAGCTAAAGATTTTAAGGGGAAAGTTCTGTATAGCCAACCTTATCAGGACTTAATGGATGACTTCTTGAAGACAAAAAAAAAAATCACCTTATCTTGGAGGATGGCATTTACGATCTCTACACCCCTATACCTCTTCCTCTTTTGGGTCTAACCAGACCCAGAAGAGAATGAAGCCTTCCCACAGAACAAGTAATACATTGAAGAATCATATAGTTTTGCCCCCTCTGGTGCTGGTCAAATCCTCCAAGAGAATGATTTTGCCAACTCAAAAAGACACAGTCATGATTAGAATGTCAGTCTGTCCATAAGGAATGGTTCTCTGAGTTTGCTCTGACTTGAAGAGCCATTACAAAGGACTCGTGTGTTTAGAACATGGTCACCGTCTGCCATATCTTAAAATTTTAAGTTAGTACTAATAAAGAGGTCTAGTGAGAGGCTAAACCATCTCTGCTGAGCTTTTGAAACACGCCCAAATCTGCTTCTGAAAGGAAATGTAAATGTGGAGGCTGTGCCTTATTTAGAACTAGAGTAAGGTTTCTTCTGCTGACTTTCTGATTTTGAAGAGATTTAAAAGTTTCTGGTCCATCCTGAATTTCTACAACAGCAGTCAGAATATCCAGTGCATAAAGCTCCAGAGGGTGGCTTCTCATGAGATCATGGTATTTCTGCTACAGGGCACCTGGATGGTGTCACTGGACATGCCAGGGACTCTCAGATAATATATAGTCAATTCATTGTGGATGGGCATCACTTCTAACAAGCTGTGTTGTCGTTTGTGTTGCCAGTAGTGACAAAGACCTTGTAGGAGAATATTATCCATGAGTTTCTGTAACTAGCCAGCTAGCTTCTGGTGAGTTAAATGAAGGTTGTTTTGTAAAATCCATGCTATGGGTATTCCTTTGGTTGTGGATCCTATGGGTGACCATAAATTGAAAGAAGTCCTCTCTACTTCCATCTCAGAGGATTACTTTTTTAAGCAAAGAGCTGAACATCTCTACTGCTTGTCATTCCTGTCGGCAGAGAAGGGTTCACAAAGCTGTTCATTTGGCAGCTTGGATAAAGATTCCTATGAGGGGGACAGGAACAGACAGTACAGTGGCTTCCTGGCCCAAATATCTGAGGATGTCGGTGACGCAATAGACTGTGAGGCATCAGTGGTTGCAGGCCTTCCTCATTCTCACTGATCTCCTGCTGGTGTCAGCCTCAAGCTGTCACCATGCTGGATTACAAGCTGTCTTCCTGCCCCTCAGGGTCTTATTGAGAAAGTTGCATTTGCTGATCCTTATTTAAGAGACAATAAATCCAACATGTAGTATTTAAAAAGAAAAGATGGCATGAATTTGTACTCAGTGTGCAGAAAGGTAATGCAAGCATGGCAATGGGTAGCAATGGGTTATTCACAGAGACTTAATTCTGCTATCATTTCACATTTTGGAGCAACCTCCTGGTAGAATCCTGAAGCCAATCCTTCAGTCCTCTCCTGCAGATCTGAATTCAGCAGTTGTGCGTGGATCAAAAACTCTGCAAGAGGAAAGCTCTAGAAATCAAACTGCCAAACAGGGGAAAACAGTTCTTCCTGCCTTCTGCTTAGTGTAGCAGGGCAAAGGGGAGTTCAGAGTGGATATGCTCTTCATCTCAAGGGAGCACTGCCATTCCACTAATTCCACACTTTATTGCAAACTTCAAGAAAGAAAGAAGAACTAAAACTAATTTCCATCACTTCATGCTGGCCAATAAAGTTGTGTTTCTGAATTCCAGGTCCTTGTCAATAAAAAAGACTCTCCTGTGTTTAGTCAGGGAATCTGCCATGATTAACAGGTTCAGCTCATTGCCTGCCTTCAGCTGAAAATCAGTGATTCTTCCAGACCATCCAACATGGGTGTCAGTAGTGACTTTAGCTAGCACAAAGCCTTCTGACAAGCAAACTTGCTGTTCCAAGTGGAACAGGATATTATTCTGAGTAAAGAATACTTGACATGACACTATTCATATATCAGTTTATAAGCTATCTTGGCCAATCTTTTGCATCTATACTATTTTGCCTCAGTTATTCCACTATTCAAGTGCATCTGTCAGCAGTTTGAGCCAATAGTGGCTTTCTAGAGTACAGAGTTATGGTCCAGCACTAGTTAGTCAAGCAGTTCCTTAAAGGAATCCAAGATTTCCAGTCACCATTGGGGAATCCTGTCATTCCATGAAATTGAACTTCATGGTATACAGGCTTGCCCATCCCTCTGTCATCCCTGCTTGTTTGGTGGTGCTAAAGTTAGTATCTTAGAAAAGTCCTTTTTCTCCACGCTGCCACCTATGCCTTTACATGTAGGGAGCCATAGCTAACCTTTCATAAGAACTGGTTTCCCCTTAGAATCAGCTTACATTCTCTAATGAAAATGATTTCTGAATTTTACTTGAACAACTCTGTTCATCTCACCATTTTCTTTTCTGGGAAAAATGTCAGAAATGTTTACATCTTTTACTCCATGAAGAGAAGGAGTAGCAGTCATGAACAAACCAAGTAGACTATTAACTTCTTAATTATCTTTTGCAGTGAAGTGGCTCAACTTCAGTTATAACATGCTGAGTGGCTGCTTGTTTTCACTGCAGACATTATCAGTTCTCTGCATTCACCTTTTGGTTATTTTATTTGTATTTATTTATTATTTTATTTTACATTTGTTTACTGGGATAGTCCGACTGGATACATGTCCATTTTCAGCGGAGGCCCGGGGAGAAAAGTTCCACATAGACAAACTTACATAGATTACACAGAAGTCAGCAAACAATTATAAAAACAGTGATTATATACAATGGCTTAGTAGTGTTCCCTAGTAGGAACTCACAATTCTCATGGACAGGCACAATTAAAAGTAAGAGACTTCAGATTGGAAGCAGAGCTTGGTGATGTAGTTACGAGTTATGATAATTACAGAATATGCTTTCAGTTTATAACTTAATCAGGGTTGGTACATGGGCATAGCCAATTCACTTTGAGATACTGTCTGAGGTTTTTTGAAGAGACTTTTGGAGGATTGTAGGGTTATATAGTTTGGCAATGAATTCCAGGTTTTCCCAACAAAGTTGACAAACAAGGATTCACCAGCAGAGTTATTAGCTTTGTGGGTTTGGACCAGTAGTTTATTGGCTGACCGTAGGGATCTCAGGTTACTATTTGGCTTAATAATATTTTTAAGTGAGGGGGTATCCTCAGGGTGGTACAAAATTTTGTGCGCTATTAAGAGTTGATTGAATTGAATTAAGCTGGGCAGTTCTAGCCGCTCTAGTTGTTTAAGGTTCTGGCAGTGGTGGGTTCTATAGGTGGAGCCAATGGCAAATGTGGCAATATGATTGTAGCTATGGGACAACTTACCTAGTTCGGATTTGTTAAGGTTTGAGAATACAGGCTAGGCATATAAAAGAGTAGAGAGTAGGTGTGATCAGGGGATTGCAGTCCTAGCCAGTGGGGTTAAAAATGTCTTGTTTCTATACAGTGATCCAAGCTTCTTAGTGATGGTGTGTATGAGTTTTTTTGACCTCTAGGTCAAATTTGAGATTATTGTCTATGACAATCCCTAGCAGTTTGGTGTGATGATCTGGGGAAATAGTGGTACCATTGTTAGATGTGACAGAGAATGAAAGTGTGGTGGATCTATTAGTGGGGGAGAAGAGTAGAAGTTTAGTTTTATTGGGGTTCAGAAGTAGGCATTGGTTGGTGAGCCAGTTCTCGATAGTGTTAAATGTATTTTGGGTTAAGGTTTGCAGTTCGGATGGAATCATCTGCATATTGAATGCAGGTAGCTTTAGGGATAGCAGTGTGGAGGTTGTTGATAAAAATAGAGAAGAGTAGTGGACCTAGTATGGACCCTTAAGGGACACCAAGTGTGAGAGGTAGCCGGCTGGAGAGTTTGCCCTGCCATAGTACTGCCTGTTGTCTACCAGTCAGGTAGGACTAGAACCACTGGATAGCAGGTTTGTTGAGGGAAATAGATTTTAGTGAAAGAATGAGAAGTTCATGGTTGACCATGTCAAAGGCTTTTGATAGGTCAAGAAAGAGGGTGGAGGTTAGCCTATTATCATTCCTGTTTTGGTTTATGGCAGTAGTTAAGGAAAGGAGGGCTGAGGTGGTGCTGTGGTATGGCCTGAAACCATGCTGGGAGTTGGATAGTAAGTTATTCTGTGTAAGGTATTGCATTAGTTGCTTATGTACACATTTCTCCATTATTTTGGCTAGTGGGGAAAGAATGGCAAGGGGTCTATAGCTGGATATGTCTGAGGAGCTACCACCTTTATGGAGTGGGATGACATGAGATATTTTCCAGATGGAGGGGATAGCGTTTTTGGATAAGGTTCTGTTGATGAGGATAGATATGGCATATGTAATGGCATCTGCAGCTATTTGTAGGTAGTCTGCAGGTAGGAGGTCAGCAGCGAGGGTGGTAGGTTTTAGTTTTTTTAGAAGTGTTTTGATAAAACTAGTGAATATTGGTTGGAAGCTAAATTTAGGGTGATTATTGGGTAGATTAGGTGTGTGGTTTAAGTTAGATGGGGTTAGCTGACTTGCTAGAGATTGGATTGTTTCAGTGAAAAAGTTATTAAAGGCGCTAGCTATGGTCTCTGGGGAACTATGGGTGTAGTCAACCAGGGTTGGGGTGGTGGAATGACCTGGACGAAGTAGTTGATTTAAGCCTGCCCAGAACTTTTGAGGGTTGTTATGGTGTTTTTGTAGGAGATTTTGGTAGAAGCTTTTTTTATCCAGTAAAATAGATTTTTTGTATCATTCCTGAGTTGATGATATTTTAGATGGTGAAGTGGGGCTTTGGTTGTTCTCCAGCTGGCTCAGGCTCTGTTAATATTTTTGATTTTAGCTTTGGTATCTTTTGTGAGCCATGGTGCTGTATTTGATCTAGTTTTTATTGTACGTGCTGGAGCATGGGAATCAAGGATACTTAGGAATTTAGTGTTAAAGTGATCTATGGCCTCCTCTAATGTTAAATTTTTTTTAGTTTTGACCAGTCAACTGCTTTTAATTTGTTTTGGACTATAGCAGCGTCAAAGTTTTTCCTGTTTCTAACTGTTTTATATTTGGGCTGGTGAGGGTTTCCTGCCTTATGTTTTATGATATAGGTTAGACAATGGTCGCTGAGGTCATCAGGGAGAGTACCAGCTGTGTACAGTTGGGTTAGGTTATTAACTAAGATCCAGTCTAGGATACTTTCCCTGTTGGTTGGTTTGTTTATCCTAGTGGGAGAGGTTATGGTCTGTTTAAACCCAGATAAGTTTATATGGGTGAGGGGGGGGGGTCAGAGGAGCAGGGGTGCCATTCTGTGTTAAAGTCACCAAGAACTATGGTTTCTTGGGGATAGGTAGTGGATAACCAGTAAAGGATATCTTCTAAGGTATTTAGGTTGTTGCCTGGCAGAATGTATGCACAGACGATGTTGAAGTGGTTGTTTTGGTTAATCTGTAGTTAGGTTATGAGGAGTTCCACATTATTGAATTGGGGAGGTTGAATTGTGTCTCTATTAATGGTTAGAGTATTTTTGTAAAGGATTGCTATCCCACCTCCTTTCCCTGTAGCACAGTCTAACTGGTGAATATTGTATCCTGGATGTAGTATCTCATTGTCAGTAGTACTGGGTTTTAGCCAGGTTTCCGTAAGACTCAATGTCTGGGGAGTGGGTTGCTAGGAGGGCATGTAGGTTGGGAATCTTATTGTTAATACTTCTAATATTTAGGTGAAATGCTAGGAGGGAACTAGTGGGAGTATACATGGGTAGCTTGACTGTGGGGGTTGTGGTAGGGGAGTGGAGGTTATTGGGTGTGGGTGGGCCAGGGTTGGGATGAATGTCTCCATGTGTTACAAGGTTATAGTGACAGGATATTCTGAGCTTTAGGAGTTTGTTTATAAGCTTTATATAGTCTTTGTCTTTAGGATTATGTTTTGTGGCTGTACAGGGGTGGCATTTTATAGAGGGTGGTATATTCAATGTGCTGGGGATGGTAAAGTATTTGGTGTTATGTGTGAAGTCATGAGTGTCTGACCATTTGGGTAGTGAATATCACAGTCAAGTGTTTGTTCATAGGCAGTGAGATGGTAAAATAGAAACAGTATAGGCATTCGGGTATTTGTATTTTTTTTGCTTGTTTGCATTTTGTTAGGGGGTGCAGACCAAATTTTGATGGCTGACTGTGCTAACAGGGTGTGGAAGAATGAGAGAGAAGGAAATGGGTTAAAGGGGGAGGGTCGTTCAATGATGTGTGAGGTGCTGATTGGTACTTAGCAGGAGGGGAGTGTCAAGGGAGTGGCAAAGTCTGGTTTAAATTTAGCACTAGTGGGGGCGGGTGAGATTTGGGAGCAGGGAGTGAAGCAGGGCTAACACTGAATCCGAGAGTTACCTTGGGGGTTTGGTTTGTATGATTGTATGTAAGCAATGTTTTAGGCTGTACTTTAATTAGTTTTTTTTTTTTTTTTTTATTTTTACACCGATTGTCAGGCTAATTTTAATGGGATCCTAGGGGTAAACTAGCAAATTTAGTCAATATGGAGGGAGCCAATTACTGTGGGGACAGCCTAGAAGCAAAACTTTACCAAATTAAAAAGTAAATGCTTGGGACTGGAACACTGTGTGAGTGTAAGGCTGATGCAAGGTATTATAGCCCAATCTAGTGGCAATTGGCTGGATCCCTTCACTGTTGTTGTACATACACCTTTAAGCCTCAACAGTTTACAAAAACTAAATTGTAATTCACCTATTACAATAGCAAAGCTGGAGGCAGTCAGGTTCTTCCTTCCCAGAGGTTTTACTTAGTTAAGATAGCCAGCATCAGTGGAGAAGGTAGAAATTGCTTTATGCAGTTAATCCCGGGTGGGGGTGGGAGGTCACACATGAAAGAAATCTGTGCAAACTGAAAAAATAAAGGTAAATAAGGCAGAATTAGTGCAAAGGTTACAATAATGCGAAGTGGAGAGCATGCAAGGAATAGAGATGGGGAGTAAAATGTATTATATTGCATACATTATAATTAAAATTGATCATACTGCATACAGTATCAGCTCTGTAAAACCACAGACTAACAGCAGTAACATACAGCCTCTAAGTCCAGTGATAACAGCTCTATAATTCAGCAGTGAATACACACAGGATATAATGCAAAAAGCAAAGTATGGCTGTTTTAGGACAATAATTCTAGAGTTATGTTATTCAGTATGAACTAACAGTAACATGAACTGTGTTCACTTAGCCTTCTACAAAAGCAATTGTAAAGTCCAGCCTGTAAGTCTTCTAAGTACAGTAGCATGTCATAGGAATGTTGACAAATGTAATCAGAACATGAATAACCTCTGCAAAACAGTTAGCAGGATGCCTGGCAGATATTCAACAATTAAAGCTCTACCTTCATAAATCAAGATAAAAAAGAAGCAGTTTGTAAGTTAGAACATTAGCTAGCTCTCAAAAGCTCAGTTTGCTTTAGACAGAATGCTCCAAGGGTGTTTATGAAGTGTCTTGCTCCAGTCATAGCTCATTGTAGGTTGACTGGCATTCACATTTTCCCTAATTTAGATGACTATCTTTACAGAGTTTTTTCCCAGATGGCAAGAGTCATTAATATGGATTTAATCTCTTCTGACTAATCTGGAATTCTGGATTAATATTAAGATATCCTCCTTGACCCCATCACTCAGGATTGTCTTTCTATGATGTTTTTAAAACACCCTTTGACTAAAGGCTTTTTTAACACAGAGAAGGTTGACTTATCAGTAAATTTTCCTCAGCTTCTCAACTCAGTTTTAGACAGAAGACAGAAAGTTTCTCAGGATTCTGGGGTTCATGGCATCAGTGATTCTCATGACTCCTTTTGCCAGGTTACACATGAGAAAGATTCAGTTGTTTCCAAACAACACATAGACCCAATACTGGCATCCTCTTGAATTTCAGATTTCAGTCTTGAACTTTAAAAAAAAAAAAAAGGAACTGCTCTGGTGGAGACTACTAAAAGAAGTCTACTACTACTAAAGTCTCTGCTCTTCTTCTGTACTTTCAAGTCAGTCTGTAACTACAGATGCCTTAGATTTTGCTTGGGGAGCAGTTTCAATGGGGGTAAATGTGCAAGGCATATGGGATTCCTCATATAGACCAAAGCACATAAATGTCAGAGAGATGTTGGCTGTTATCCATGCCTCAAAATCTCTTCATCTGTGGTCTCTAGGACCACTCCAGGTGATTACAGACAGCACCATAGTGATGTAATACATCTAAAAACTAGGAGCACAAGGCTGTACCCTTTATGTGGGTTGGCTTTGATTGCTTGGGAGGCAGCTCTTTAGCACTTTTTAACCCTCCAAGCATACTAAATTCTGTCAAAACAAAACATAGTGACAGAAACTCATGAATGGATAGGGGAGTGTTCTATGAATTGATCTATTTATGGGGATTACCTCAAGTAAATCTGTTTGCCTCCTTTTAAAGTAGACAACTCTACATATTCTGCTCCAGAAGTCAATTGCAAATAAGCCTGGAAAACAGGTACTTTCTCATTCCCTTGGAATAGAATACTCCTTTATGCATTCACATCCTTTCCACTGATATTCAAAGCAATTCTGAAGACTCAGATGGACTCTCCAAAATAATTGTGGTGACCCCCTTTTGGCCCAGTCAACAGTGGTTCTCCCATTTTATTGAACTGGCCAAAGGCAATTATCACAAGCTTCCTCACAAACTGGATCAACCAAAGCAAGACAAGGGGGAGTTTGATACACCCCAGTCTCAAACATTTTCAACTAACTGCCTATATGATTCAATTCTAATTCCTTTTGAGCACCTCTTTTTGGTGGTCATGTAGAAGGTACTAATGGAAGCAAGAAAACGTGTTACTAGAAAATCCTATATTAGTATGTGGAAGAGTTTTTCTAGTGCTAGTCAACAACCAGAGAGCTATCAGGGATTATATTCCAGTAGTCAGGGAATTTCATGAAGCAGATGTAAGATTCAATATGCTGTGTCTAGCTCTTTTCAGAATATTTATTCATGGAGGTTGAAAATATTTTTTTTATGAAAAACATGCTAAGGAAGAAATACAAAAGTTTGACCAGCAACAGGTGAGCTATTAAACAGAAGGAGATTCTGCTTTTTATTCTTTTAAAGCCCATGGAAGACTGTGTCAGTGAAACCTTCTCCAGTGTTTCAAAGGAAAATACTTGAAAGACAGAAAAAAACTCAAGAGTTGATTAGAAGAACCAGGAGTACATTGGAAATGAAGCAGAGACTGGATTTGGGAGACAGAGATCAACCGGAAGAACACCAGCAACTCATAAATTGACAAATAAATATGGGATTACAAAGCTTTAATTTGTGAAATTACAGAACAAGAAAACCTGGAAATATTGGACGACTTTGATTTTGTTAAACTTGTAGGAGACTCCAAAGCATATGCTGTACTTCATGTCATTAATGTTTGGGAGAACATTTGGGGGGGAGAAGAAGTAAAGAGTTAACTGTAAGTAAAACAAATTTTTTTTCTTAGTAGTATTTTTATAATGCATGACATAATCTGCATAGTATAAGGTAATGGTTTCTCATTTATTTTGAGTGTAATAAGGATACTAAAGTAAACAGGTACCTCTCTTTTTTCTTTCTTTCTTTCTCCTTGTTCAGTTTTAAGAAATGTAGGCACTGCAGTGTAAAAAAGTAGAAAAGTCTGGACAAAAGAGCATGATACAAGAAAAATTGTTATGCTTTTTTGTACTCTTCCATAGGGGAATGACTGGATTAAGGTCCTTGGCTTGAATTAATAACAAATTTTAAGGGGATGCAAATAAACAGAAAAGAACACAGAATTTAATAAAATGTTTTCCTCTATCAAATAAATGAGTGCTTGTAGAGGCAACTGTCTATCTGGTTCTCATGTCTCCATGGAGACAATCTGATAAAGGGCAATAAAAACTTAATACTGCTTTCTTTCAATGGCTAGGAGATAATGTTTTCTGAAAGCATTCAAGTATTTTTCTAATCTGTGAGATGAATAAAGATAAGAAAAAGACAGCACTTAGTGAAAATAGAAGCACAGGCTGTACCATGCATCTTAGCATGGATAACCTTCCTTATAGGTTAATCCAAGTCTATGAGTGTGGCTGTTAGTCTGAGACAATTGTAACTATTAGGAGGGTTAAACTTCAATTTTTGAAGATGCACACAGTTTTGTGTATTACTATTAATTTAAAATGTTTTAGGGGTATTCTGGGGATGTTTTATTTTTTTTTTTGTTTGTTTGTTTTTTGTTTTGCTTTTGTTTGAGGGTTTTCACTAAAACAAAAAGTTTTTTTGTTAGATGTGACATAGGCTGATATGGATCTGACAAGAAAACAACCTGCCAAACATTAGTGTATACATGTAACACAAAAGCTTAAACTAGACATTTAAAAAAGCTGTTATGTATAACAGGTGGGAATAATAACTTATTAACATAATGATAACACTTTTCATATTTTCTTTAAAGGTAAATGGTCTCACAGATTTATAAAAAAATAAAGAGTTGTGAACTATATTAAAACATGTAGAGTGCAAATAGCTGAGCTACAGGAGACACATTTGAAAAGAACTAAGCATGTGAGTATGTTAAAGAAAGGATTTCAGGAATGTGATTCAGCAGAATATCTGGGACAAAGGAAAAGGGGAGTACTTATATTAATTGCAAAAGGAGTTCCAATAGTGATAGAAGATAATAAAAAGAGATAATAATGGTAGATTTGTAGTACTAAGAGGCTGCTGGAAAGGGAGGAGGATTACAATGGTATGTATTTATATTCCAGCTAAAACTGCTATAATGGATCTTAAGAAAATTCTGGGGACACTAATCAGCTTTCACTAGAGAATATTACTCATATGTGGGGACTGGAATTTGATTAGCAGCAGTGGGGATGCATCTGGGGCCCCAGAAGGGAAATATAGCAAAAGAGAGTAGATTTTTGAAAAAATGTATGAAAATATTTGGCATGGGAGATATGAATTCAATAGTAGTAGTTCAGACTTAATTTACATATCATTCCCAAGGTACAAAAACTGGGCTAGGCTGCACAGAAATTATATTTCACAGGAACTTGTGCATTTATTTGAAAGTGAAGATAGAAATTTTGTCGGAAACTATAGCTAGGGAGTGGGATAAAATTAAAGTGGAGTTTAAAAACAGGGTGGAAATAAAGAAAGAGAGATATGGATAAGAAGTAAGAAGAATTATTTACAGGGGCTGACAAAGGTTAAAATATTACAGAATACGGTAATGCTACTCAATGCTAGAAGTCTAAACCTCAAAATGCACTCTCTTGAGGCACTCCTAAAAATGGAGAACATCGATATCTGTGCAGTAACTGGGACCTGGTTCAAGGCTCAAGAGAGCACCCCTGCAATACCAGGCTACAATTCTTACCACACTTTTCGGCCACAAAACCAGGACCGAAACACTAAAGGTGGAGGAGTGTCCATATTCACCAAGGATATTCACACCTCTGAAATTCTCCAGGTGCAACTAACACTAGGTAAGACTGCAATCCAAACTGTAGCTTGCTACAGATCCCCATCCATGCCCCAAGATTCTCACTACACATTTCTAAACATACTGGAAAATATTAAGATACAACCAAACACCCTAATACTGGATGATTTCAACTACCCTTCCATTAATTGAGAAAACTACTCCGGTACCAACTCCTTTTCCCAACGGTTCTTGGAATTCATAAATTCCAATGCCCTGGATCAACTAATCCATTGTCCCACCAGGGGCTTCAATATCCTAGACCTGGTCATTACCAACATGGGAGATAGATGCTCCACACCAGTGGTCACCCCCTCATTGGTCAAGTCTGACCAAAAGCAAATCACCCTTGTCATCCACATCCCACCCCCCCCCCCCCCCAAGTAAGGAAACCTCCTTAAAAAACTTCTCCAAAGCCAACCTCAAGCTACTGAAGTCAGAAGTGACAAACTTCACAACACCCACGCAGTCGGGATCTGGAAGTTCGACTGCAGAATCCTACACTAAGGAACTGTACAAGCACATCCACTCATGCATGAATCGTGCCATCCCAAATAGAGCCAAGATGCTCTTCTCCAAAAAAAAGGAAGCCAATCTGGTGGTCCCCTGCTATAAACAAACTATACAACAGAAGGAAGAAACTGTTGCAAAAAAGAGGAAAATCCCAAGATGCAAAAACTCCCTCACCAGCCTCAGTAAGAAGCTGAGATCCCTCATAAAATCCTCAAAAGCTAGTTACGAAAATAAAATTGCCAAAGATTCCAAAGATAACCACAAAGCATTCTATAGTTATGTCAAGAATCTAAATGGCAATGCTCAGATCTGTTCTGAGTTACAACAGAATGGCATTAAATATACTGACCCCAAGGATATTGCCAATATCCTGGCAGATTGATTTAGTGCCAACTTCATCCCACTCTCACCCCCTAAAGGGCCCATCTCAATACCAAAAGATTGCCAAATTCCAATAATCACGGCCACACAGGTAGAAACCGCACTCTCCAAAGCTAAAAATACAGCATCCATGGGACCAGATGACATCCCAGGCTGTGTACTATATGAACTACAAAATGAACTGGCACCTCACCTAAGTGTCATGTTTAATCATAGCCTCACCTCAGGCTTCATGCCCACTGAGTGGCGCACAGATACAGTTATCCCGCTCCACAAGGGAGGATCCACCTTGGATCCCAGGAACTACTGTCCCATCAGTCTGACAAGCCTGATTTGCAAGGGCATGGAACGCATTATCATGGAACTTATAAACAAAGACATTGGCAATCTTCAAACACTAGACCCCACCCAGTTTGGGTTTGTGAAGGGCCGATCTTGTCTCCTGAATCTGATTGACTTCTTTGAATCAGTCTCCAGAGCTGTGGACGAGGGAAAGGCAGTCCACACAGCCTATCTGGACCTCGCCAAGGCCTTTGACACCACCCCGAACTCTGGAATTATAGATAAACTTACTAAGCTGGGCATAAATCCCTATGTCACTCGATGGGTTGCTAACTGGCTTACTGACAGAACCCAGACAGTAAAAGTAGCCGACTCCAAATCCAACTCCAGACAAGTGACAAGTGGAGTACCTCAGGGTTCAGTCCTGGGACCACTCTTGTTTGGCATCTACTTCTCTGATGTACAGGCCAACACTAAGGGACTCTGGCTAACAAAGTTTGCAGATGACTGCAAACTGGGAGCCATTATTGAATCCCCAAATGATGTGGATATTCTACAAAAGAGCCTTACAGAAACAGATGCCTGTTGCCAGAGCCATGGGCTCAAGCTTAATGCCAAGAAATGTATTGTTATCCCCTTTGGAAAAAAACATGTACCCATGAATTACCACATAGGTGGCAGGACACTAAACATCGAAAGTGTGATGAGAGACTTAGGGACACAGGTGGGCAGTGGACTCACTTTCGATAACCACATTGCCACAACAGTCAGCAAATCCTTCTATGTGGCACACCTCATCATTAAGGGCTTATCATCCAGAAAAAAGGAGGTCATTGTCCCACTGTACTCATCCCTCATTAGACCCATTATAGAGTATAATGCCCCATTTGGTATGTACCTCACAAGACATCTGCAACAGCTTGAAAGGCCACAGAAATACCTCACTAAAAGAATCACAGGCCTAAAGCAGATACCATATACTGACCGTCTAAAAAAACTCCAGGTATACTCTGTGGCATATCGTCTACTCAGAGGCGATCTCTGCTTAACATACAAGGCCATGTCAAACCCTGAGCTGCTGGGCATGCTCTACTTAAAGAAATCCCAATCCCTCAGAGCACACACTCCAGGGATCTAAACCTTGTCATCACAATGAACAAAACATGCTGAGGGATAGGTTCTTGACCCAGACACTCCCTATACTCTGGAATAGACTGCCCATACATATCAAGCAGAGCGCCTCTTTGGCCCTCTTCAAAAGGAACCTTGATGATTGGATGGGAGATAGGAAATTCACCCTGGGGAACATGTCAGTCGCCCTGCTAGACAGGGGCCTGGAGAAGTAAATATTGTGGGAAGAAATATCAAGGGAATTGTTATGGCTAGGCTTGCATAGGCCCTAGGGCCGATAGCCTAGTACCAACCTATGAACCTATGAATAGGGCCTCATGAAACAAGAAGGATTTCAATAGGACTACCTTGACAATATGAATGAGTTTAGAAAGACTACTGTTAAGCAGCTGTTTTTTTTTTTTTATAACTCCAAAGGACCAATTTTTTTTAGCATAATAACTCAGACAACAGAAAGTAGAAAGGGTTGTTGCCAACCTTAAGGAACCTATAACAGGGACGATAATCAGATATCCTGTAGAAGTACTAGAAATATTTTAGAAATTTTATGAAAATCTGTATAAAGCAGAGAGATATGAAAACCAAGAAAAGGTACAAATGGGAATGTTTATGGAAGAATTAAATATGCCAAGGTTAGAGGTAGAGGAGGTTCAATTACTAACAGTTAGGATAAGAAGAGATGAGATAAAAATAGTGATGTATAACCAATCTACAGGAAAGTCCCCATGAATAGATGATATTCCTGTGGAAGTTTGGAAGCTAGGAGGGAAAAACTGATAAAGATCTGGAAGGTTTTAACAGTATTTAAAAGGAGGAGAAGCATCAACATCCTGGAAGAAAACAGTGGTAGCTGTAATACCTAAAGATGGCAAAGACCCATCAGATCCAGCTTCATATAGGCCAATTTCAATTCTAAACTATGATTATAAAATGTTTGTGTTTATAATGGCTAAAAGGATGGCAAAGGTGATGCCAAAATTGATAGATATGAATCAGTGTGATTTTATGGAGTAGAGGCAAATATTAATTGAACAGTGATATCCTGAGAGAAGCAGAACATAAGAAAATACCACTGTTGTTGGTGGGTCTTGATGCAGAGTTAGCTGGGATTTTATGAGCAGGAGAATGGAAACATTTGCATTCCCTGATAAAAGTATAAGGTTAATTAAGAGGATATATGAAGGATCAGAGGTGAAAATTAAAGTGGGCGGGGTTCTGTCTGATAAGTCCTGTTTTAGCAGAGGAACTAGGCATGGATGTCCTCTTTTCTCTTTCTTATTTGTGTTATATTTAGAACCATTGGCAAAAAAACAAGAGACTCAAAAATTCAAGGATATAATTGGTATGGTAGTCAAGGAAAACTGGCTTTATTTGCAGATAATATTGTTTTTACCTGATAAAACAAGAAAAGGACATTTCAGTGGTGTGGAACATTTGAGACAATTTTGAGTTTTTTTTTTCAGGATACAAAATTAATAAAGATAAAATAAAGGCAATAGCTGTAAACTGAACACAGACTGGTTCAGCAATACTCATCATACCTCTCAACTATACAGATTTTCACAAAATGTCCAGAAAAATTTGTGTTTTTCAGGCAAATCACTGAGGATTGAAATCCCTAAATAATGACATAAATGTGAGTTTCAGACTTTCTGCACTTGTGAAAATGCATGCTAACATAAATCTTGTTGTTCTAGCAACTTTTATAAGAGCAATGTTTAAAATATGTCCCTATTTGTGGGCCTTTGCCCCCCCCTATTATTTTAGGCTTTTTCCAGATTTTTTGCTCTAAGAGGTTGAGATGTATGATGCCCATATTTATGGGGACATGAGCAAATTAAGTACTTAGGAGTATTGATTAAGAAGGATTCTGTTTTCCCAGCTAAGTAAATGTGGGAAGAGACTAAAAAGGTAATAAACTGAAAAATTGAAAGCTGTGTTTTATGGACATGGATAGCAAGATATATTATTGTAAAGGAAGGAGCAGGGAAAGAAAACAACAACAAGAAGTAGTTGGGAAGCTTTCCGTTGCAGGTCCCTGGGAGCAGTGGTGTTCTTCACCTGCCCTCTGGGAGGCTGACCTCCTGAAGACACAAACTCTGGCAGCACTTATTAGCTGACTATCTAGAGAAGAAGAATCAAGTGCACTTAACCAGAGAGATGGCAGAATAACTGGGTTATTACATTTTGTCTGGGAATCAGCTTCACCTGAAGGTAGAACACGTGTCTTAGCAACTACCAGCTGGGCTCTCCAACCTGCCTGGCCTGCACTAGATTTTGGGTTTATTTCCCTGTCTAAGATTGCTGACCAGGTCCAATATGTTGTCACCTCTGGTGGGTGTGTTAACCAGTTGAACCAGGATGTTTGAGTTTATAAATTCTAGGAAATGTTGGGCAAGGGAGTAAGTACTTGCGTAGTTCTCCCAGTTAATGTTTGGGTAATTGAAATCACAAAATATTAGGGTGTTGGTAGGACCTTTATGTTTCCTAGTGTTTCCAGAAACATGGAATGGGGGTCCTGGGACATAATGGGTGATCTGCAGAAAGCTACAATTTGAATTGCAGTTTTGCCCATTGTTAGTTACAATTGGATGATCTCTGAAGCATAGTGCTGTGCCACTAACCTGGAGGTGTGGCTATCTTTGATGAAGATGGATATGCCCCATCTTTTGTATTTCGGTTTGGGTTCTGTGGCCGAAATATATGGTATGAGTTGTAGCCTGGTAGTGCTGGGGTGCTCTCTGGAGCCTTAAACCAGGTTTCTGTTACTGCACATATATCAATTTTCTCCATATTGAGGAGTGCCTCAAGTGCATGCACTTTGAGGTTTAGACTTCTGGCATTCAGTAGCATTGCCCTCAGTTTTTTGTTACTTGTGCTATTTACAGCGGTGGGTTTGTCTTTTGAGCCTTGCCTAAAAAAAGCACTATGGGGGCACTATATATAACCCCAGGTGTTTATTGTACACTCCCTAGCCAGGACAGCCAGCAGCGAAAACCTTCTCTCCTCCCAACTTTGTTACCTTCCCCTCTTATAGCCTCTTCATATAACTCCTGTTTTTCCCTCCATTTCCCTCTAGATCTGCTAGCCCTGCAAGTAGCCACAGTTGTATTATATACTTTGCCCACTAGGTGGCAAACTCTTCCCAGGATTAATCTCCTAGAATAACTATTTTACAATCTTAATTTATAAATCTTAGGCATCCACTTCTTAGTATATTTATCTATCTAGTAGACCCACTATACCCCTCTATTATTTACTATACATTTCTCAACTGCACAGCCTATTATCTCCCCTTAAACTTACCTTAACTGTCAGCACTCCACTGATTGCTTTCACAGAGTTTGGTCCTTCACTGGCTCTTACTCAGCTTCCTTAACCTACCTTGCTTCATTCAGTTACCTCCCAGCTAGGACAATCCCGTTCATAGCCCTGCCTATCTCTGTTTCTGCTCTTTCCCTTGTTCCTCCACCCCCCATTCTCAAGCTTAACTAAGTTAGAATATTGAAGCACAATAGGTGTTATCTCTTTCCAGCTTATCCTGCTGGAGCAGAGTACTGATCACTTACGGTCTGTACCTGCACTAACCTACTATTCTCCTCCCCCTTCTACCTTATTTCCTCACCTAACCTATAAATATGTCTAACCCCAAGTGGCGCCATCTTTAAATCTTGGACTAACTTCCGGCTGCTGTGCGCTCCTGCCTCCTGTGTCCACACCTTGTGTAAGTAATTCAAATTGCTGCAGTATTTCTTTAAAGAGACTTATGCTGCTTACTATAGTGATAGAAAATGTTTCTATATAACTACATGCTATAATTTAACATTTGTAATGGTGTACTAGCTGATCTGTCTCTGTTAGCAACTATATTTGTATGTTTGTAGCATGTGGTGCCAATACGCGCTACTGGATCTACCTTCAATAAATTCCGTTTCTACTGTGGGAGTAATGGACCTTTTGTAACAGACATTACCAAAGCAGAGTAGCGTTTCTCTAACTGTAGAGTGATTGTGCCGGATTATTGTTTTAAAATAACATTAAACGGTTGTTCTATGTCTACACAGTGAACCTACATCAGGGTAGCGTTTCAGCATGATTGCTGTATATGCAAGGACTTTTATAGCAAACTACTAACCAAAGAAACGGTTCTAGCTCAAACTCTGAAACGCCACATTAAGGTAGCATTTTTTTTTTTGTTATGGGGACTGCATATACACTGGATCCTTAGTAGTAAACAAATGAAAGAAGTTGATTTAATTTACGCCTCACTATTATTGACACTGTTCTAACATTACAAGGAATATGGCATGTAGAAGTAGCGTTCTCTGCGATGTAAACCGCATATGCTTTGGAATTTAGCTGCAATCTAAGAAGAAGTGATTCTTTTTTTAAACAAGAAAACACCGAGTTAGAGTGGAGTTCCATAGTGAAGATTGCATATGTGCGGATACCTGATATAATACGAGACATCAAAGCTGTATTGGTACTCTTTAGCGCTAAAACGCTGAATTAGGTTAGCGTTTATGGTAGGGTAGTCCCATACATGTAGTATTTAGTTAGTTAGCAGTTCTTTTTTAAACAAGAAAACACATGTAATATTTATCTAAAAGTTACACATGAAACTACTCCCTCTTCGTCCATGCTGGGCAACTGTTATCTGCACCATGATGTAAATGGATGTTTAGTGTATTTCTTGTAATGCTTTGTTTCTAGAACTGTATAGTTGTTGTTATACTGATTCTTTAAACCCTACCGTGTATATTTCATTGGATAACTGCATCTACCTTGCACTTTTACTGTATTAACCTCATAGAATATTTTGGAAAAGTAACTAGTGTATACCTGATTAATGTGATTACATATACACTGTCTTTAGTTGTTAATTGCTTAGTAAGTGTGTCCAACCTACTGATTACTTCACCACTTTTTTCTCTCTCCCTTTATGTACCCAGCTCTCCATCCTGCCTAGCCTGTACTAGATTTTGGGATTATTGCCCTGTATAAGATTGCTGCCTCTTCCCCAAGCTAAGGAATATAGCCAAACCTTTCTCTGGGCATCATCTGTTTTATAAAACCACTATATGTAAATAATACATTTGTTATATAACCCCAGGTGTTTATTGTACACTCCCTAGCCAGGACAGCCAACAGCCAAAACCTTCTCTCCTCCCAACTTCCATTCCTTCCTCTCTTATAGCCTTTTCATATAACTCCTGTTTTTCCCTCCCTTTCCCTCTAGATCTGCTAGCCTTGCGAGTAGCCACAATTGCATTATATCCTTTGCCCACTAGGTGGCACCACCTTCCCAGGTCTAATCTCATTGAATAACTATCTTACAATCTTAATTTATAAATCTCAAGCATCCACTTCCTAATATATTTATCTATCTGGTAGACCCATTATACCCCTCTATTTTTTACTATACATTTCTCAACTGCACAGCCTATTATCTCCCCTTAAACTTACCTTAACAGTCAGCACTCCACTGATTTTTTTCACAGAGTTTGGTCCTTCACTGGCTGTACCTGCTCCGTTCACCCTGCAGGATCACTCCGCTCCCCTACCCTGCCCCCAATTCCCACCCACCCCCAGTACTCCTACATTTATACTTCCTTAACCACACCCCCTAACTACTCTGCCATTCCCACACATCACATTCATCCAACAACTCATCCTTTCTTTACACCCAACCCCCGCTCCCAACCTACCACAATTCACTCTCTTCTATCACCCCACCCATACCCTCTATCTCAACTACTACTTTACCCCACAATGTCTCCACTATCTCCCACCCTATCACCAAAACCTAGACCACATTACTACCTCATACCCCCACTTGTAATACTTAATCTTCTCACCACCTATGAATTCCACTATCTACCTAACTCTCAGTATCCTACTTCAATTACCACCACTAGCATCCAACCACACACCCCCATGCCAATACTACCCCACCTCTTCTCCAATCCCACTACTCCAAAACCTCTCCATCCCATACGACCTACACATTTAAACCCTAGGACTAAATACTATAACCAACTCCTACTAAAGATCACCAAACTCATAAGGAGTATATAACCTAACCTCATGGCCGATGGTGACATCCACTCTAACCCAGGCCCAAACTCACCTGCTACCACTAACCCCACAAATAGCACTCCCTCTAACCTAAGAAGCTCATATGATGCCCTTAATTCATTACTAGTCTGTCACCTAAATATCAGAAGTATAAATAAGAAAATTCACTATCTGCATGCCCTCCTGGACTTGCACTCTCCTGATCTACTATGCCTTACAGAAACCTGGCTCAAACCCATTACCCCCTGATAATGAAATTATACCCCCAATAACAATATAATAAGACTTGACCGGAAAGGTAGAAAAGAAGGCTGAATAGCCATCCTATACAAATCCACTCTTGAAGTATCCACAATTAGTACCCCACAAGACCTAACAACTACCAACTCCGATACAATCATCACAAAAGTCCAACTTAACAAACACAAATCTATAAACATAGTATGTATCTATATTCTCCCAGGTAACAACATAGACACCTTAGAATGCACCCTCCAATGGCTATCCAGTAACCACCCCCAAGAAACAATTATTCTCGGGGACTTCAATATCGACTGGAAAACATGTTCATCTAACTACCCCACCACCCACATCAACTTACATGGCTTGCCCCAGATTACTACTTCCCCCACCAGAATCAATAAGCCCAACAATAAGGAAAGTATCCCAGATTAGATCTTAATAAATAACAAACCTCAGTTATACAAATCAGGCACCCTACCTGAGGACATGAGTGACCACCTCCTAACCTATATAATCAGAAAAAGGGATGACATGTCTCACCAAACCACCTTTAAAACCCTGAGGTATACAAAGAACTTTAACCTAACTAGTTTTCAGGCCGAACTTAACTCATGCAAATGGGCCAATCTTAAATTACTTCCCCTTGACAAAGCAGTCTCATACTTCAATGCTAGATTCTTTGCCATCTTAGACAGGCATGCTCCCACACAAAAAATCAGAACCAAAAACAAAATAGCTCCATGGCTAACCAATAGTACTAGACAAAAACTTATTGCTAGAAACACAGCATGGACCTCCTGGAGATCCACCAATTCCCCACAAGCCCACATTGGATACAAACAAATGAGAAACAAGGCAAAAAAATCTGTTGTGTTAGACAAACAAAACTACTATTTCAATTTACAGCAAAAGCACCAAAATCAGCCTAAAAATTCTGGTCAGGTCTTTACAAACTGCTCCACCCAGGTAAATTCTCAACCCCCACCCCCTCAGCTACCCTACAACTACCTCCTAAATGTGTTGCAAAGACCTTTAATACTTTTTTCACAGAAACAATACAGTCTCTAGCTAATAATCTATCTCCCAACTCTTCTACTACTATCACATCCACTCAGGTAAATGTCCCTCCCTTCAAATTTGATCCTATCCCCACTGACTATATTAAATCCCTACTTAAGAAACTAAAACCCACCACTCTGGCAGCAGACCTACTTCCTGTGGAATATCTGTAAAAGGCCACTAATGAAATAGCATACCCTATCTCCATCTTAATCAATCATACTATCCAGAAATGCTACATCCCCTCCATCTGGAAAATCTCCCACATTATTCCACTTCATAAAGGGGGTAACTCCACTGATCTCTCTAACTACAGACCTATAGCCATCTTATCGCCCTTAGCCAAAATAATGGAGAAATACATACATAAGCAAATTCTAACTCACTTTACTCAGAATACTCTCCTAGCCCCATCCCAGCACAGATTTAGACCTGCCCATAGTACAACTACTGCCCTTCTCTCCTTTTCTCACACAATAAATCACAACTGTAATTAGAATAAGCTATCCTCTGCCCTCTTTCTCGATCTATCAAAAGCATTCGACATTGTGAATCACCACCTACTTCTAGACTCACTAAAGTCCCTTTCCTTAGACAACCCAGTAATCAACTGGTTCCACTCTTACCTGCATGGCAGACACCAAGCTGTTGTTTGGAAAGACAATCTATCCCCCCTTCTACCTGTCACCCTTGGAGTACCCCAAGGATCTATATTGGGTCCCCTCCTTTTCTCAATATTCATTAATGACCTACCCAAAGTTATCCCAGATGCGACATGTATACAGTATGCAGATGACTCCACAATTATCTGCTCTGCCTCCACTCCCACAGAACTACAATCTCTATCCCAAATCACCTTCAACAAAGTAGAGAACTGGCTTAATAGTTGCCGTCTCCTACTGAACCCAAACAAAACCAAACTACTACTTTTTTCCCCTACCCATAAGCTAACATCGCCAATAATTACAATCTCATCTAACAATGGCACCATAATCTCTCCTGAACCTTGCACTAAACTTCTTGGAATAATCACTGATAATAATCTGAAGTATGATGCTCATATAGACAAAATCATAAAAACAGTTAACAAAAAATAGGCTCCTTGTATAGGATTAAACAATTCTTAACCTCATCTGCCAGAACTGCCATAGCTCAGACACATCTGCTGTCAACCCTTCTCTACACCTCACCCATCCTCACAAACCTAAGCAAATCAAACCTTAACAAAATCCCTAGCTGCTATAACAACATAGCTAGATTTGCCACAGGCTCAGCCTACAGAACCCACCACTGTCAGAATCTTCACAAAATAGGCTGGCTAGAACTACCCAAATCAGCTCTAGTATAACCAACTCATAGTTATTCATAAAATCCTCTACCAACCTACCAGTACACCCATTCTGACTAATATTATCACCCCCTACAGCAACCTAGCATCCCTCCGCTCATCCAATAGAATGCTAGTACAATCTACCAAAGCCAACAATTCAGTCAGAGAATCATTATTCTCCAACTCTGCTGGAAAAAATGGAACACACTTCCTGCTGAACTAAACACTACATCCTCCTTGCCCCAATTCAAAATATCTCTAAAGATGTATATAAACAGGGATTGGCTATGTCCATGTCTAAACCCAGACTAACCCAAAAAATAACAAGAAAAAGGTAAGAAAAACACAGCTCACACAGGAAAAATACCCAATAATAATAATAATAATTCTCCACCCAGACAACATACTCTTCTCATCAACCATTAGAATTCTATTATCAGGAAGACAACTTGTTATACTACCCATTCTGAGGTTATGCTCTTCTACCCCTCTACATACTATTTACAATAACTTCCCTTCTTAGCTAACCATCTTTTCTCTTATCTATCATCCTTACATTCAATCTGTGAATAGCTTTCTTTCTTTTTTTACACACTTCAAAGATGTAAAATGTTATCTCTGTATATTTATACCATAAACCTACAATGTTGCTTGATTTAAATGTAACCTTGACTATAAATTGACAATGATTTGTTAATGTTTAGATGTCTATGTAACCACAACTTTAAAGTGTCACTTATTTGCAAATGTGGAGCTTTTCTTCCCAAGCCTCCGCTGAAAATGGACATGTATCCAGTCAGACTTTACCGGTTAACAAATGTAAAATAAATAAGTACATACATAAATAAATAAGATACAAACAGTCAAAATATTTTAGTCCCTTTAGTTTATACACAAGTCAGGAAAATTGTTATCAACCAGAAAAGACATTATCATTAGCAATTAATAAAGAGTTGAAGGATTTTATCTGGGAGAAGAAGATAGCAAGACTCAAGTGGGATAAGCTGAGCCATCCAATAACACAAGGTGTTTTGGGATTAATTGATTTGAGGGGGTATTTCAGAGCTACACAGTTAAAGCTCCTATATGCAGCACAAGCAGAAAGCTATAATTCAAAGTGGAAAGTGATGATGACAAAACAGAGAAGAAGCACAAGAAACAAAGAAAGAATGAGATTTTGGATGCATATCCTTAAGGAGAATAACAATAACCATAAAGAATATTATATTCTTAAAGTAACATAAAGTATCCTAAGAACTAAACCAACACAGGAATGGAGAACGGAGATTTTGCCAAAAAGGATGACTGCAGTTAGAGATACAGACTATAGGCAAGAGGAGGCTGGGATTTACTGGAGAAAACTGGCAAAGGAACCAAGGCATTGGGAGCAAATAATTAGAGAAGGAAATGTAATAGAATGAGAAGAGGCCAAGAATTTATTTGGATGGCAGACTAGAGATCGCCTTCTCTGTCAAGGATTGATATTAGAATAAAGGCAATAAGAAATAGATAGGGAGATCCTAAGCAAAAGACCAACACTGGTAGAATATTTAGTAGAATCTAGACCAGAAACTGCTGTTAAAAAAGGGATAATTATTAGAGCATATGAAATATTGCATGATAACTATAAGAATCAGTAAGAGGAGGTTACAAAGGATTGGGAAGAGAGATCAGATAATCAGTTCACAGATAAACAATGAGGGAATTGCCTGAGTCATTGTGCTAAATGTTTTTTGTACTCTGGAGCTGTTGTAAAAAAATAGTTGCTTAACAGCAATATTTCTAAACTCATGCATATGATCCAAATACTCCGGTACTTTCTCTTTAACACTCCGCAGTTGCCCCACTTTTTGTTTTGTGAAATTTCCTTTATTCTGCAGTGCTTTAACCTTTGTCAGTCCCTCTGTGTAATTCTTATTTCTTCTTAGCCATATGTTTATTAATAACTCTTGAATATTTTCCACTACCCATTCCTTAAAGTCTTCTCTTTTTAACAGGTAGATGGGAAAGTACTAAAGTTTCATTTTTATTTCATTACCCTGCATTTTTATCTTAGTTTTTATTAGTACATGATGTGACATTGTGAGGTATTGCCAGCTGTACCAGAAGAAGTAAGACTGTGCATGTGTTGTATATGCCAACATGACTGGCTGAAGTTTTGTAAATAGTCTCGTGCCATTTGACTGTCACATTGATTTGTACGGATGCTTGCATTAAAAATATATTTGTACTGCAACAAAGGGTTACTGTACAGAGAGTGGACCCCTGAAGGAGGGCTAGAGGGTGAGGTTATACAGCAGTTGGTAGTGCCCAAAGCCTACCATCTGGCACTTCTAGCCATAGTCCATGACATTCCTTTTGCAGGTCATATGGGTATAAAGCATACCAAGAGTCATATTATGCAGAATTTTTATTGGCCTGGGATTGCAAGGGATGTAACAGGGTACTGCAGGACTTGTGATCAGTTTAAAAAGGTATACGAGGCAGGAGACATGGCCAAAGCTCTGTTGATGTCTTTGCCTGTGATTGAGGAGCCATTTCAGAGGGTAGCTATGGATATTGTGGGGCCTCTGAGTACCCCTAATTCCACAGGTAAGCAGTATATCCTGGTAGTAGTAGGTTATACTACCAGATACCCTAAGGCAGTGGCTTTGTACTCCATCAAAGCAGAGAAGGTGGCAAATGCTTTGTTAGAAATTTTCAGTAGGGTAGTCTTCCCAAGAGAAATACTGACTGACAGAGTTGCCAGTTTTATGTCAAACCTGCTCATTTGTCTGTGGAAGCATTGTGGGGTGAAGCACCTAAAGAGCAACCGCTACCATCCTCAGACTAATAGTCTTGTGAAGAGGTTAAATTCTATACTAGAGACTATGCTACTGGCATTTGCAGACTGTTTTAAGAGAGAGTGGGACAAATATTTGCTCCATATCCTGTTTGCATACAGAGAGGTGCCCCAGCAATCCACAAGTTTTTCACCCTTTGAGTTGCTATATGAGCATAGGGTGAGGGGAGGGGCCTTTACATTGGATTCATGATCAGTGGGAAGGTCAGTGTGAATCCCACAAGATGTCCATTGTGGCATATGTCCTAAACCTCAGGAAAAGACTTAGGGAGCTCATGGGCTTGGCCCAGGAGAACCTGACAGGAGCCCAACAGTAGAAAAAGGACTGGTATGACATAAATGCTCGAGCCCAAGAGTATGCCATGGGACAGCAGGTGATGGTGCTTATTCCTGTCAGAGACAATAAGTTGCAGGCAGCTTGGGAGGGACCCTTCAAAGTGGTAAGGAAGGTCAGTAATGTCAATTACATGGTAAACCTGCTAGGCAGGAGGCAGGAGGACAAATTGTACTATGTTAACATAATGAAGCCTCAGCATTTCAGGGAAGTTCTAGGCAGACTGCAAAGGACAGGTTTGACCATTAAGCCCAGTGTCAGGTGGGTATGGCAGAGGTCTCCTACCTGGCACATAGACTGGGGAGTGGTAAGATCAGGCCAGAACCTGCTAAAGTGAAAGCTATTCAGGCATCGCCTGACTCTGTTAGTAAAAAGCAAGTGAGGACATTCTTGGGAACAGCAGGGTACTATAGAAAGTTTGTTCCCAACTATAGTAAAATAGCTGCTCCACTCATGGACCTATCAAGGAAAAACAGGCCAGATAAGGTAGTGTAGACCCCAGCCTGTGAGCAGGCATTCCAGAAACTTAAAGGGGAATTGAGAGGACCCCCCTGTATTAGCCAGTACATATTATAACAATGCCAATACAGATGGATTATCAAGACATGGCTAATGTGTTCCCAGACAAGCCCATTTCTCTCAAGTGTTTTCCAGGATCACTTGAAAAACTAGCTTGGGGTGATGTGACATTGTGAGGTATTGCCAGCTGTACCAGAAGAAGAAAAACAGTGCATGTGTGGCATATGCCAACATGGCTGGCTGAAGCTTTGTAAATTGTTTTGTTCATAGGTTCATAGGTAGGTACTAGGCTATTAGCCCTAAGGCCTATATAAGCCTAGCCAAAAATGTACCCTGGCTTTTGCCACCCAAGAAAATTATTTTCCTGTGCCCCTGTCGAGCTGAGCCACAGACGTGATCCCCGGGGTGAATTGCCTATCTCCTATCCAATCATCAAGATTTTTCTTGAAGAGTGCTAATGTAGAGCTTTGTTTGATATAGATAGGTAGTTTGTTCCAGAGTATGGGAAGTCTCTGGGACAGGAATCTATCCCTCCAGCATGTTCTGTTTATTGTTGTGACAAGGTTTAGGTCCTTAGAGCATGTAGCTCAGAGAGATTGGGATTTCTTTAAGTGGAGCATGTCCAACAGCTCTGGGTTTGACATAGCTTTGTATGTTAGGCAGAGATCGCCTCTCGGTAGGTGATATGCAATGGATTAATGCTGGAGTTTTTTGAGATGGTCTGCAAAGGACATCTGTCTGAGGCAGGTAATCCTCTTTGTGAGGTATTTCTGCAGCCTTTCCAGTTGTTGTAGATGCCTTGTGAGGTACATACCAAAAGGGGCGCTGTATTCTATAATGGGCCTAATGAGTGACGAGTAGAGGGGAATAATTACCTGGATAAGAAACCTTTTGTGATGAGGTGTGCCATGTAGAAGGATTTCGTGACTACTGTGGCGATGTGATTATCAAAGGAGTGACTACTGTCCACCTGTGTCCCGAGGTGTCTTATCACACTTTCAGTGTTAAGTAGACTACTGCCTATGTGGTAGTTCATGGGTACAGACTTTTTACCAAAAGGGATGACAATGCACGTTTTGGCATTGAGTCTGAGGCCATGGCTTTGACACCAGGCATCTGTCTCAGTGAGGCACTTTTGTAGGATATCCACATTGTTAGGAGTTTTGATTATGGCTCCTATTTTGCAGTCATCTGTGGACTTCATTACCAAAGACCTTATGTGTTAGCCTGTACTTCAGAGAAG
This sequence comes from Protopterus annectens, assembly GCF_019279795.1. Taxonomy (NCBI): domain Eukaryota; kingdom Metazoa; phylum Chordata; order Ceratodontiformes; family Protopteridae; genus Protopterus; species Protopterus annectens. The sequence goes on along the minus strand of NC_056738.1, from coordinate 437,881,345 downwards.
TAGATACCAAGCAAGAGAGGACCCAGGACTGAACCCTGTGGTACTCCACTTGTCACTGGTCTGAAGTCGGATTTAGAGTCTGCTACTTTCACAGTGTGGGTTATGACAGTCAGCCAGTTGACAACCCATCTTGTGACATAGGGATTTATACCTAGTTTAGTGAATCTATAATTCCAGAGTGGGGGATGGTGTCGAAAGCCTTGGTGAGATCTAGATAGGCTATGTGAACCCCCTTACTCTTATCTACGGCTTTGGTGACCGCTTCAAAGAAGTCTATCAGGTTTAGGAGACATGATCTGCCTTTTACAAACCAGAACTGGGTGGGGTCCAGGGTTTGGAGATTACCAATGTTATTGTTTATAAGTTCCATGATGATACTTTCCATAGCCTTGCAGACCAGGCTTGTTAGGCTAATGGGGAGGTAGTTACCAGGGTCTCTGGTGGCTTCCCCTTTGTGGAGTGGGATAACCGTCACTGTGTGCCATTCTGTGGGCACAAAGCCTGATGTAAGGCTATGATCGAACATGGTACTTAGGTGGGGTACCAGTTTGTTCTGTAGTTCATGTAGAACGCAGCCTGGGATGTTGTCGGGTCCCATGGATACTGTGTTCTTGGCTTTGGAGAGTATGGCTTTTACCCGTGCAGCCATGATTACAGGAACTTTGCATTCTTCCGGTATAGAGATGGGCCCTTTAGGGGGTGGGGGGGGTAAAGTTAGCACTGAACCTATCTGTCAGGATGTTGGCAATATCAGTTGGTTCTGTATATTTAGTGCCATTGTGCTGTAACTCAGGGCAGATCTGAGTGTTGCCATTGAGATTCTTGACATAACTATATAATGCTTTGTGGTTGTCTTTAGAATCAGTGGCAATTTTGTTTTCATAACTAGCTTTGGAGGATTTTATGAGGGATCTCAGCTTCTTACTTAGGCTGACCTGACAGTTCCTCCAATCATGGGATTTTACTCTTTTTTGCAACAATTTCTTTCTTCTGTTGTAGCATTTGTTTATGGCAGGGGACCACCAGATTGGCTTCCTTTTTTGGAGGATAGCATCTTGGTTCTGTTAGGGATTGCACAATCCATGCACTCATGTAAGTGTTATAAAGTCATTTGTGTAGGATTCAGCAGTCATACCTCTATTGTCCGTCTGCATGGGTGTCGTGAAGTTTGCCACTTCTGTCTTAAGAAGCATGAAGTTGACTTTGGAGAACTTTTTTATGATGATTTCCCTAATGGGGGGTGGGGGAGGGATGTGGATGTCTATGATGATTAGCTTGTGGTCGGATCTGACCCTCGAGGAATTGACCTTTGGTGTGGAACACCGGTTGCCCATGCTGACCAGGTCTAGGATATTGCTGCCCCTGGTGAGGGTGTGAATAAGTTGATCCAAGGTGCTGGAATTTATGAATTCCATAAAATGTTGAACAAAAGAGTTGGTACATGAGTAGTTTTCCCAGTTAATGGTGGGGCAGTTGAAATCACCCATTATTAGGGTGTTAGGTTGTACCCTAATGTTTTCCAATGTATTAAGAAATGAGAAGTGGGAATCCTGGGGCATGGTGGGGGATCTGTAGCAAATTACAATTTGGATTGCAGTCTTGCCTAGAGTTAATTGCACTTGGATAATCTCGGATGCATTATGCTGAGCAACCAGCCTGGAGTTGTGGATATTCTTAATGAATATGGACATGCCTCTGCCTTTAGTGTTTCGGTCCAGGTTAGGTGGCCAAAAGGTGTGGTATGACTTATAGCCTGGTAATGCAGGGGTACTCTCTGGAACCATGAACCAGGTCTCTGTCACTGCACAGATGTCGATGTTCTCCATTTTAAGGAGTGCCTCGAGTGAGTCCATTTTGAGGTTTAGACTTCTAGCATTGAGTAGCATTACCCTCAGATTTTGCTTGCTTGTACCTTTTACAGTGGTGAATTTGTCATTTGAACCTTGCCTAAAAAAGGCACTATAGGGGTGGCAAGAGCCTTAGCCAGTATCCAGAATCCCAAGGGCGACATGTGCAGGCCATCTCTGGCAAAGCATTGTGGTCTGTCGATCATGTCATTCCAGACAGACAGATATTGGATCCCCTTAGAATGACACCAGAAGCTTAGCCAATTATTGAAGCCAATCATTTTGTCCTTGCACTGTGATATCATTCTGGGTGATGGCAGGATGTTACTCAGGGCTAGGGTCATACCTGCCTGGGCTACAAGATCAGACACCTCCTCCATGTCTCTTTTCATGAAGTCCAGGGAGCTACATCTCAGGTCATTCACACCAACATGGACAATGACCGAGTCATATTTGTACTTGTCGTAGAGTGACCTGAGTGCATGCATTATGTGGCGGATCCTGGCACCTGACAGGCAGCTGACAGTAACTTTCTCCTTGTTTAGCCTGGTGAGTGGAACATCAGTGTACCTGACTATAGAGTCACCTATGACTAGAATGTTGGGTATGTTGTTATGCCTTATGGGCTGTGGTTGAGTGGCACACTGAGTTTGTGGGCTATGTGTCATTTGGATTGTTTTGGGGGGGTGGAGGTTGCTTGCGTTTCTGCTTTGGAGATCTCTGTTGCTTGAGAAGATTTTTATTGAGAGCCTCCAAGAATGTAGGTGCGTGTTTTGTGTTTCTATGTGTGTGTTTTAGTGGTGTAGGTTTTGAGGGACTATGTGATGAGTGTGGTGTGGTGCAAGTGTTTACCTTCTCCTCTTCATTGTCTAGTCCATTACTGGGTAAAGAGAGCTTTGCTTCAAGTTTGGCTATATAAGTGCATCTCTCACAGGTTGTAGTGTTGGGTGGTAGGAGGAGAAGGTTGTCTGTGTACATGAGGCAATTGCTGCATTTCCCCAAGCTGCCCATATTCATCAGGTAGACAGGAGAAAACACAGAGAACCACCCTTAGACATGCCTGGATAGGTGCTTATTTATTAAGTACTGAAAACCGTTTTCATCTAGACAAGTGATGAAAGTTGAGTGTTGTAGTAATTTGTAGCTTATTTAGTGCTTACAATGAGTTCTGAACAAGTGCTGAGCTCAAAGAAACAGATTTGATTGCCAAAACTAAAAACTGGCTAGTTCTAAGGGAAAATTTGAAGAGCAGTCTTTATGGTGCCGGGAATAGTTTAACCCTAGCTAAGCGGCAATGCATAAAGTGTTTGTTTTATTTGTTTTTTTTAGTTAAGCTACCTAGTGCTTACCTCTCCTACTGATAAGCTAGAAGGCTTCCCTCCAACACAAAAAGTCTTGGGAGCTCAGAAACTTACAAATAGTCCTGGATACAGCAAACCTGTATCTGGATTAGACTAATTACAAGAAAGGCAGGAAACAAGCTTAGATTTATTTTGTAAAGTGGAAAGGGAGAAAGGAAAAGCAAAAGAAACTAAGTGGGTTGGCCTTCTCAAATGTTCTCCCTGTATTAGGTAGAATGAGGTAATGACACCAGACTGGGAGGAGTGTCCCAGATCAAATTTACAGTAGGGTGGGCAACTGCAAAGCCACCAAGTATAAGAACAGAATACCAATAGGGAGGGAGGGTGGGAAACAAAAATCAGAAAAACAACCCCAAACAGATGCTTAACAATTGTTAAAAATTTCCAGTTAATATTTCACACACAGTGAAACAAGCTAGAAAAGTATGCAGCAGACAATAAAAGTGCTATAAATAGCTCATAAAAATATGCAAAAAGCAGGATACTTAATGTTATATATCACAGATCAGTTTGCTCAGTGCCCTTCCTCCGATTAGCTCAGTGTGATATGGCAGAAACACTCACAAGTTAACTTCTTAAGTAACAGAAAGTTGAAACCTGAAACAACTTTAAAAAAAGCTCGAAAGAACCAGTGAGGTGCATACTCCAAGCTGTAGTCCAGGTAACCCCAGTCAGCCAATGACCATAAACACTTCCCTTTCACTGAAATGGAAGACTGGCTTTGGCTAAACTAAGATGGCCTGGAACATGTGGTCAGACACACAGCCTCTACCAACAAACAACTAGGCCTAAAACACAAGCCTGAATATGGACAATGCTACAACTACCCACACTACTTAAGTAAAAAAAACTTCAAAAATGTTTATCACAGCAGAAAAGCAGCAGTGAGCCTTTAAATGACAGTTTTAAACAGATAAAGGAGCAAGGATACTCTAGAGAATGCTTTTAACTGCAAACAATTAATTTATGATGCACTCCTTGGCAGGAAATCAGAAAAAACAAAACCCAAACAGATGCTTAACAATTGTAGAAGAATTCCAGTTAATACCTCACACACAGTGAAACAAGCTAGAAAAGTATGCAGCAGACAATAAAAGTGTTATAAATAACTCATAAAAATAAGCATAAACAGGATACTTAATGTTATATATCACAGATCAGTTTGCTCAGTGCCCTTCCTCCTATTAGCTCAGTGTGAAATGGCAGAAACACTCACAAGTTAACTTCTTAAGTAACAGAAAGTTGAAACTTGAAACAACTTTAAAAAAAGCTTGAAAGAACCAATGAGGTGCTTACTCCAAGCAGTAGTCCAGGTAACCCCAATCAGCCAATGACCATAAACACTTCCCTTTCACTGAAATGCAAGACTGGCTTTGGCTAAACTAAGATGGCCTGGAGAATGTGCTCAGGCACACAGCCTCTACCAACAAACAGCTAGGCCCAAAACACAAGCTTAAATATGGACAATGCTACAACTACCCACACTACGTAAGTAGAAAAAAACTGCAGAAATGTTTATCACAGCAGAAAAGTAGCAGTGAGCCTTTAAATGAAAGTTGTGTCATTTGACTGTAAAATTGATTTGTACAGATGCTTATATTAAACATTTATTTGAAAAAGTTGTTTATGTTATAAATGCTGCAAGAAAATCTTAACAGAGTTTGAATGCCCATCTGGACATAGTCAGGTGACTAGATGTGATGTCATTCTATAACCAGCTGAAGGATGAATTCTGGCAGCAGCAGTTTGTTGTTTATTTTTATTTTTATTTTTCTTTGCAACCTGATATTAAAGATCTATGTCAGTTATAACAGTTCAGTTGTAGTGGAGTTCAGTGGTTGAGTCAGTTCAATTAGTAAGAAGTATCTCCTCTTGCCTTGTGGAAGTAAGCATCTAAGCAGTACATCTTGCCTTGTGATATTAAGTGAGATAATTACGGACAGTTTTTCTTTAATTCATTTAGGAAAAGTACAATTAGATTAGTTTAGTATTATTTTTTCTGCATCTGTGAGATTCTATCCAGCTATGTTATTTTTATATATTCTGTGACTGAAAACTCTGATGTTTATTGTAACTGAATATTAAGTATCCTCCCCATACCTCTCAACCTCTTGGAGCAAGAAATCTGGACAATGCATCCATAATAGGGGGACAAAGACCCAAAATAGGGACACTTTAAATATTGCTCTTACAAACTTAGAAAATTGATAGAATAACAGGTTTTGCATTAGCATGCATTTGCTGAATGGTTTGAAGTCTGAAACACAAAAGACTCTAATTATTTTCTGACTTTAACCCACAATTATTTGCCAATGATGTGCCAGAAAACCACAATTTTATGAGAAATGGACCAAAATAGCAGGCAAAAATCCAGATATTCTGTGAAAATCTGTGCAGTTGAGAGGTATGATCCTCCGTTTTTTTTTTTTTTTTTGTATTATCCATTATTACATTTTTTATACCTTTTCATTGTGGCTGGTTTTTAGTGAATACTTTTAACATCTTGAAAGTACTGGTGCTTATTTTAGTGACATGACTCTATGGCCACTCTGGAAAGTTTTACTGCTTCAGTCACACTCTACCATTTATATCAGTGTTACACAGTATAATTTGTTACCCTTTGTAAGACCCCTAGGGTATTTGACTGATGGCAGACATCTAACATATAGTCTAGAGAGATGGATGCAGCTGGTGAATCTGTGCCAGCCTTTCCCAGTTGTGTGAGTGTGTGTTTGTGTGTGTGTGTGTGTGTGTGTGTGTGTGTGTGTGTGTGTGTGTGTGTGTGTGTGTGTGTGTGTGTGTGTGTGTGTGTGTGTGTGTGTGTGTGTGTGTGTGTGTGTCAGATACCTGGAACTGTGACACAGTGCACCAAAGTGAGTCTTGTTTGGGATCTGGAGAGATATTGAGTCCAGTTCCAGTGGAGTGTGTTCCTTGTGTGCTCTTAAAGGAAATTGTGCTTGATGCAGACAGCTGCCTTTGAAATACTGTGTACATTCATTCCTATTTTATTGACTGCATCTCACTTGTGTCAGTGGTGAGGATTGGAGCACCTTGATTACTGGCTTGGGGTAAAGAAGAGCCATCACACATGGTCTGAAATATTTATTGAATACAGTTAATGAGGAATGAAAGCTCTTATTTTTATTAAAATCCTTTGACTCTCTGGTGACTATGTTTTCTCTTTTTGTTTTTTTGTTGTTTGTTTTGTTTTTTATTTATTGGATATGTGTCAAAATTTTCAATTAAATCCACATGTTGCTAGGAAATGTAATTTCTATGTAGTATAGACCAGTTATTGTACTTTGGGGAATAATATATAAATTCCAACGATTGAATTTGTATCTTCTATACCAACTATTTTCATAAATTTCTTCAGAAATCTATTCTGTTCTGTTATATTTTCCATCTGGGTCACCGTGATACAGCCCCACAATTGCAAGTAATGTTCTAGCCCACACCTATAAGTAATATTCCCCGCTGAAAGCTAATTATTCTCCCCAAATTTTCTTAAGCCGCAAAATAGCAGCTTTTTGTTGGACTATAAATACATGCCAGCATAATTCCCCTCCGTTTCCAGTAACCCCTTACTACTACAAATCAACTATTATTATCATTTTCTCTTCTATCATGATTACAGCCCCCTCTAGCAATCAGTATTATTACTCCCATTTTACTTTGTCCTTGGTATTCTGCTGAATATCCATCTTGAAACTCTTTTTTTTTCAAATTCACATCTCATTTCTTTCCAAATGTGTCTTCTGAAGCATTGCTATTTGCACTCTGAATTGTTTAGAATAATTCAGTTCCCATTCTTTTTTGTCTATACCTGTAAGGCAATTTACATTCCAAAATAATAGACAGAGTAGTAATTATGATGAAATATATTGTTCCCCATATATTTTACATAACTTGTTTTGAATGTTTATTTCCAACTTTTGCCTTACATATACTAGGGTTGCCACCCCTCCGTTTTTTTCTGTACTATCCGGAAATCAAACTGATTCTCCAGTAGTCTGGAAAACACTGTACAAATTCTAGTATTCTGTTTCAAAAAGGAAACAAACTATAGGAGTTTGTAAATCGGCTGATTTACTATGCTTTTTTTTACAGAAAGCAGGCAGCAGGAATGGAAAAAGAGGGTGTTCCTCGCTAAGTGATGTCATCGTGATATCACAAAACGGGCGGGACATGGGTGGGGAGGGGTGGGATGGGCGGGGTTACTGATGATGGGAGGGGTGTGGCTTTACTCCGGTTTTAGCCACGATGAAAGGTGGCAACCCTAACATATACACATCAGTGTATGGTGGGCTGATCTTTTATACCATTCCTTCTCATTTCTGTTTGAATCTATGCACATTGTTCACGACTTTTTGCTTTAATGAAAATCCTCAAACAAAAAACTTCATACATTTTCAGAACATACCCCTACCCAGTTAACTCAGAACAAACACATGAAACTATGTACATTTTAAATAAATTAAGGTTAACCAGGTTGATAGGAACAGTTGTAACAAATTGACAGCTGCACCCACAGAGATAACCTAATCTTAAATTAAGGTTACACAGTTCACCAGCTACCTTTAAATAAAACTAAACTGTGCACTATTCTATTGAATGCATTAACGTATTAAAGCTGCTGGGGAGGCTGCTATCTCTTATTGACTTCCCATAATTCAGTCTTTGTCACTGAACTACTTATCATTGTACCTTCAAATTTTACATTTCCCTCAGCAAAAAATGCTCAGAATTCTCAAGATTAATTGTTTCACTTGTGGTTATTTCCATGCAAAAATAGTCCACAGTGAAAAAGAAAACAGTTAACAACTTTATATATGTATGAAGGAATATTTGCAAATTTCACTCAGAATGTATAGAACTCCCCTGGTCAATGTGGGATCAGATGCTCAGTCATGAATGGGAGGAGGTGTAGAGTATGAATGAGAATAATTTTGTGGTTTGGGATAGTTTTAAGGAAAAAGTGAGAAAAGGAGGTGATACAGTCTTGATCTTGGAAGAATTGGTAGAGTGGCTTGGACACAAACAGCAGGCATGAAGAAAGGAAAGGGTGGGAAGAGAATATAGGACTGGGGAAAGCAGAAATTAATGATTACTAGAAAAGACTAGAGAGTTTAAAAGGAAAACCATCCAAAGACTTCATTTGGAAAATGTCCTCTAAAGCTCAGAAATTGCTTGCAATTAGATTAAGGTTGGTCAGATTTGAGTACAGTATGTATCAGATCCAGAACTTAGATAATAGGATTATCCAGTTAGTATCCTGGGAATCTTCCAGAGATAATTTGACACAGTTTGCAGGTGAGGAGGGACAGTGTAAGGGAAAGCCATTATAGTTGGAATTTGTGTTAGCTTGCAAACTGCTTAAATTGACTGGGCAACAGATGGATGGATACTGATGTCTTTGAGTATGGAGAAGTTAAAAAGAAGTAATAACTATGCAAAGATAAGCTAGTTCACCCAGATAGCCTCATGGCTGAATTGTATTAAGGGAGAAGAGCAGATGATGAAATTGGGTAATACCTTAAACGATGTGTTCTGTACACAAGATGTTCCTAGATCTTGTAATGTTGACAGTAGATAGGGATGTCCAGAAAGTGAATTCATACAGACCTATTTTTGTCTTAAACTAGCAGTATAAAACACTGGCAGTATTGTAGGTATCCGTGCTTGCTCCAGATTCTTGGATTTGATCCCTGGACCAATGTAGAACTGTTCTGACAAGACATAAGATAGTATTTTAATAATGTTGTTGACAATACCGGAAGCTCAAGACAAGACAGGACAGTATGGGTAATCAGTCTGAATATTAAGAAGGCATCTGATAGTGTAAACTGATCATGCTTGTTGATGATTTTAGAGGAGTTTAAATTTACCTCTGAATTTTAGATCCTTTGTTGAAAACATTTGCAAAGGTACATTTGTTTGAGAAGAAGTATAAACATGAATGCTGAATGATCTGCACCATTTTCTTTGCATGGAGGTATAAGGCAGAATTGTCCACACTCCCATTTTCTGGTTGTTCTTTTATTTTGAAACCCTTGCTGCCACACATAGGAGGTCTAAAACTGATGAGTTTAAGATGGGTATTATGGAAATTAAGTTAGTACTTTATATGGATGATTTACTAGATTACTGGGTGATCCAACATCTCATCAGGACAAAATATTTGAGCATTTGATACACTATGGAAGAATGTCCAGGTATAAAATTAACATTGCAAAGACTCATGTTATAACAGCAAAGTCTGGTCCTGTCCCAGTGCTGAAAACCCAATATTTGCAATAATGACAAAGTAAAAGTATTAAGTAAAAGGAGGTACACTTAATTTACACCTTAGAAAGACTGGATAAATAAGTGAAAACTACTTGAGTTGTATCTAAACCTACAGGACCAAGCAATTCAGATGTTTATATTGTCACTGTTGTTATAAACATAAACTGATTCCATTTAGACCAGGGAAGGTATGTTTTCAATATATTAGAAATACACTATATTCTTCCTTTGTAAAGGGATAAGCACCAGGTGTTGTGGTGGAAATTACTGTTTCCAAAGGATTTAGGAGGATTAGGACTTCCTCACTTACAGTATTACTGAAAAGCTGCTCAAAAAGTTGTTTTGTATTTCAAACACATGACATAGATTTCATAGTTGGAAAGAACCAATTTGGGCCTTAATATCTGTTGAGAGGATTGACCTGGTCTCTTTGCTTTTTCCAGAAATGTGGAGTTATTGTACAAAAGCCCCCAGGAGGTGGCTGAAGCCCATAACTGGGCTAATAAAAGTTGAAGGTGGAACCATGGAGAGGTCTATTGTAGCACCTATTTGGGTAAAGTTATTGATGTAAGGCAGGCTAGAGCACATGGCTGAATAGCAGTGCACTAACATAATTTAGTGGAGGTTGCTGCCTTTGCTATGTGTCCCAGATTTCACCAGCATTTTGCTATTAGTGCTAGAGAATATATAATATTCTGGAGCTTCAAAATGTATTCTTAAATGAAGCAAAAAGCAGTGGATAAACAGGGTATGCCTGTGTGGGGGAAATTCTTGTCAGAACTGGGATAACCAGACTGGAATTCAAAATGATTGATCGGTAGAATATAGAAAATGTTTTACCAGATTGAACATCCAGTTAAGAACAGGTTGAAAGAACATTGGAATGAGGAAGTGGGGAAAAGATTACTTCACCGTCAGTGGAAAAAGGTTTATGAGGATCCAAGATATGCTAATCACTCAAAGCTTGGAATATTACTGTGAAATGCCTTCACAGGTGTTTTTAACTCGTAGTATACTTCAGCATATGTATTCATCAGGGCATTGTTGGAGATGTTTGAAAGATTCACAGGGGAATTTGCACCATATTTCTGAGACTTTCCAAAATTGCACAAGTAGAAGAAACTACAGAAATTGGTAGATGATTTATGACCCAGTAGACAAGTTATAACATTGTTAAATTATCTGAGGGTATTTGTGACTGGGGTGTGGAAAAACATGCATTGAGGCTCATTTTGTTAGTAAAGAAATGATTACCAGGAGATGTAAAAACCAGATTTAGAGAAAACTGAGGAGCTGTATGACATTTTGAGTGAGCTATCCACAGCTGAGGAGGTAATCATTTGGGGGTATTTCTGACTAGGTTATGCGGGAAAGCATGAACTGAGGATCATTTTGCTAACAAAGAAGTGATTACCAGGATGTAGAATAAACCAAATTTAGAGAAAATTGAGGAACTGCATGACAGTTTGAGTGAGCTATCTGCAGCTAAGGAGTTAACCAGTTACAAATGATAAGAGACAGTAGTATATCATCAAGTGGCTCCCATAGTTGCAGTGATTAGGGCATAAAAATGAAGTTTCAGACTGATCAATTTCTTGGAAAACATTTCTATTTTCATTTTCCTATTGCCAGCTTAGGAATTGGAATTGCATATTGATGTTTATAAGTTTTGTATGGTATAATATTATTTCAAAACAGTTTATACTTTATTATGCTTTAGAATGTAGATTGGCAATAGAGTGTTTTATGTATTATATTCAAGAATCTATTAAGCATGAATTAAGTTCTTATTAAAAATATATTTTCAAAAGTTGTACAAATCCATGTACTTAATTTTAAAAGTGATTATCTCAACTGATAGAAGAGTGCTAACTTAGTACAGAATATACTATATCAGAAAATTACCTAGCTTACTGAGTAACAATGTATAACAGTAGAGTTAGAAAGTTGCAAATATCAGTTTCTCAGTGCTCAAAATTTTCCTTCCCTTCATAAAGCTTATAACTGAAAAAAATGAATTTGCTGTGCTGTAGTTGTCAGTTTTGGCTGAAATGACAAAAGATGTGCTTCTATTTCTTTCAACGCTCATTTTGCTTCCTTGTGAAGAAATGTCTCATGGAATCCCATGGCTGCCTCTGCCTAAGATGCTCTCCCATAGTGAGGTTACTCTGACTTCTTGAGTGGGTATGTGATCCTGTCTATAACAAGCTGCAGTTAGCTGACCATTACAGCCTGTGATACACAGCAGAAGAAACATTACGTACCTCTTCCAGTGGGTAAGTGGTTGAGCCTATTGTACCTTGCAACAAGTCAGTTGCCCTGACTCATTAAAAGGATGCCCAGCCCTGCCTTTAAGATACTGGGAGGCCTTCAGCTGCCTAAAATTTTAATATACTAATGCAAGTCTTTGAAATATGAAATATGAAATCTAAAATGTGTGTCAGTGTTGTCAGGTCATAAAGTGGCGATCAAGAAAAGGACACAGTCTATCCTGCATGTGCTGTCTGGTAACAGTGACACAAAAAGTGATGATCAAGAAGTGAATATAGTCAGAAGCAGATTAAGTATACCTTGGCCCCTGGCTGATTTTCATGCCATGGGCCCCAATCCTGCCATGCATACATTTTAGAGAGAGTGACCATGTATAAATGCACATGTTCTTTTCAATTCATCTTCCTGGTTTACGACCATTCAAACTGCTGTCATTGTAATCCACCAATGTCCATACCCATCAGTTACAGCCAGTGATTTATATGCACCTCACATGTCAAATTTGTGATAAAAGTAATGGCCACAGTAAAGTAATCTGACCCTTTTTACACAAATGCACACTAGTCCCGCAAAGCCAGACGGACTGCTTAACTTGATCATGGCAACAGAGTAAGCCATTCTCATCCACAGACAGCCTCCATAATCTGCAATCATAGCCCCACTGTTGACTGTGTATGCCACACGTATGATTGTGGTAAAAATAATAATTATAATCACAATAATGTCTTTCAGGTTTGTTTCACACAAATAATAGCTCAATTATTCCACCTTATTTCTCATAAATGCACACTAGTACTGCAAATCTAGAACATTTAAACTTATTGAATGATAACATAAATTATGTCCTTCCCCAAACTACCCCATAACCACCCAGCAGTTATAACCATTTGCTGAGTACACCTCATCATTTGTTTTAAAAAATAATACTTTTTAAACTTTTAGACAAGAATCTGGGCAAAGCCAAACAATAATGAGGGACAAAGACTGTGAATCAGGGACAGATGTTACATGTTGTTGTTATATATTTACAAAGTTGCTAAAATAAATATTTTAGCATTAGCATGCATTTTCTGGAGAAGTTGAAGTCTGAAACTCGAATGTTTGTCATTATTTAGTGACTGTAGTCCTCAACAGTTTGGCAAAAAACACAATCTTATAAGGAAAAGATCAAAATGAGGCAAATTCTGGGACATTCTGCAAAATAAGATACAGTACCCAAAGCTTATTTCATACAAATGTATACTTGTCCTGTAAAGTCTGACTAGAAGCTGAGCAAAGAGGGTAAGCAGCTTTAATCCACAGCCCCTGTCCATTTATTGAAAGTACTGTAATCCTCAATGATTTACCAGAAAATCACAATTTCTATGAAGCAAAGACCAAACATATTAGGCAATGTCAGGGACATTCTGCAAAATCAGGAACAGTTTCGATGTGATTTCATACTACGGTACCCAGAGAATAAATACTCCAAGTTATTTCATACTAGTCTTGTAAAATCAGAATGGAAACTGAGAAAATTAACAGAGGGTAAGTTGCTTTCATCCACAGCCAGCCCCCGACCCACCCCACCTGTTTAGTGACTGCAATCCTCAGTAATTTGCTAGAAAAACACATTGAATATGGCACAGATCAAAATGTAAGGCAAAGTAAGGAAGAGTTTCCAGCTTATGTCATACAAATTCACACTGGTCATGCAAAACAATTCTGAAGGGAAAACAAGAGAGTAAGGTGCAGACCAAAAATATTAGACAAAGACAAGGTCATTCTGCAAAATCAGGAACACTTTCAAATTTGTTTCACACAAAGACTGGCCAGAGGGTAAATATTCCAGTTCATTTCACACAAATGCACACTAGGCCTCAGTGCCAGAAATTAAGCTGAGCAAAAGAAGAGGTCAAGTTCCTTTTATTTCCAGCACAGCTAACCCCCTTATCTGGTTACCTGCCAACATATTTAGAAAATTGAATGTTCTAATTTATTTTGCACAAATACACAATAGTTTTAATGCCATACATTAAACTGAGCAAATGAAGACAGCAAGTTGCTTTCATCCAAAGTGTACTAAATACCACAACTGCCTGTCAGCATATTAAAAAGTAATTATTCCAATGTATTCTTCCCTCCTCTTGGATCTTTCCAAGGCATTCACCATGGTTGACCACCAACTTCTAACACACACCCTGCAAATATTCTGGCTAGATACTAAGGCCCTTTAATGGTTTAAATCCTACCTGAATGGGAGACAGCAGGCTGTTCTTTGGCAGATCAAACTGCCTAACCTACTACCTAACACCCTTGGAGTGCCACAAGGCTCTATACTATGGCCCCTGCTGTTTTCCATCTTCATTAACGACCTGTATACTGTCATCCCAAAAGTCAGCTGTATCCAATACGCTGATGACTCCACCCTGATCTGATCCGCTACATCTCCAACAGACTTATGGTGTGCTACCCAGTCCACCTTTAACACTATAGAAAACTGGCTTTCTGAACGTTGTTTGATACTAAATCCCAAAAAAAACTAAAATGCTGTTATTCTCACCAACACAAAGGTCTCCTGCTTTTACTTTTACTATAAATGCAAATGATGGCACAATTATCTTCCCTGACCCCTCTACAAAGCTATTAGGTGTCATTATAGATAACAATCTAAAGTTTTACCTACATGTAAACGAATCAATCAAAACCATCAATAAAAAACTAGGGCCACTTTACAGAATAAAAGCCTTCCTAACCCCTCCAGCAAAAATTGCCATAGCTCACTCTCACTTTCTTTCAACACTTCTGTATGCATCCCCTCTACTCTCTAATCTAAACAAGACTGTACTTAAGAAACTCTCAACCTGCTTCTATCACATTGCCAGGTTTGTCACTGGGCTGCCTTTTAGGACACATCATTGCATCAATCCTAACCAGCTTGGGTGGCTTGACCTTCCCAGTCGAATTCAGTATAACCAACTGATCATGGCTTATAAAATCCTTTATAATCTGGATAATACTCCTGCACTTAAAAAACCTCATCACCCCCTATCACAATCTGTGACTGCTTAGAGGATCTAAGCAGTCACAATCTGTGACTGCTTAGATCCTCTAACAGACTACTAATTCAGACAAGCAAAATTAACAATGCAGCTGGTGGCTCTCTCTTTGCAAACGCTGTAGACAGATCCTGGAACTCACTTCCAGCTGACATTACTTGACTGTCCTCCCTAGGTCAATTTAAAACTAAACTCAAACAACATCTGGCACTAAATTGGCTATGTCATTGAATCAAGCCTGACTAATTCTCTTCTAGAATGTGTAAAATCTGTTAATCAGCTACTGTTTAATTTACCACTGACTTTCACCAGGGATTAACTCTAACCTGTGGAACATGTTTATTTTTGTTTGCTTATGTACTCTTTGTCAAAATTATATTTGTAACATGTTTTAATGTTTCTGTTTACCTTGGAGCTTTTCTCCCTGGGCGCATCCAGTCGGACTATCCCGGTCAACAAATGTAAAATAAAATAAATACATATTTAATACCAGTGCATATTAGCCCTTAATGTCAGTGTTTAAACTGATCAAATTAAGAGATTAAGATGCTTTCACCAACAGCACACCTAACTCTGAAAATGGTTGCCTGCCAGCATGTTAAAAAATGCGTTTACCTCCCGTTACTGTGACCTGCTGTTGTACTTCAACTGGCAATCCACAACCAAATGCGTTGATCCAGAAACACTAATAAATATACATGGACTTTCTATTGAGTGCCATCTCAATGAATCGTGGGAAGGCAACAAACAGAATGCCACTGTGCTTTAGATAAGATCACTGTGGGTATTTATTTATTTATTCTTTTATGTAAAGAAACATTTCTTTATGTGAAAGAATCTTCTTCTTCTTCTTTCGGCTTTTTCCCGGTTAGGGGTCGCCACAGCGGATCACCTTGTCTGCACATTAAATGGCAGTGGAGTTTTACGGTGTCGAGTTGCCAGCCCGGCGCCCAACCTTCCACAGAAGGCACACTCACACGCACACCTAGGGCCAATTTAGAGTGTCCAATCCACCTGCAGCATGTCTTTGGGATGTGGGAGGAAACCGGAGCACCCGGAGGAAACCCACGTGACCACAGGGAGGACATGCAGACTCTGCACAGAAGGCACCCCAGCCGAGGATCGAACCAGAGAACCTCTTGCTGTGAGGCAGCAATGCTAACCACTGAACCACCGTGGCCACCCCTTTATGTGAAAGAATAAATAAGTAAATAAAACATTCAGGCTGAGTATCTTCACCTGACCATGCTTCACATGGACAAATGACATGCACTCCAACTATATAAAGGTAAATACTAGTGGTGTCTGCCATTTAACACTTTTGTAACTAGATTCAGCCATTTAGCAGGTGAAAGCTTGTTATGGGAAGCATATAATCTAACTAAATGAGTCAGTTGTGCTCCCCCGGTGACCACCCAAATCTTCTGTATTATAATCTGTTACTAACACAGCCTGAAGTTCATATTTCACCTAGATTAGTGACGCATAAAATGGTAAGCAAGAACCAAGCCCATCTTATCCTGTATGTGTTATCTTGTCTAAATGAGACATAAAATGGCTGTCCAAAAGTGAACATAACCTCTCCTGCATATGTTATGTGATATAGATGGCACAAAACAGTGATCAATATGGGAATTTAGTCTATCCTGCATGTGTTATGTGATATTGATAACAAATAAAATGGTGATCAAGAATGAACACAGCCTATCCTGCATGTGTGATTTGGTATGGATGACACATAAAATGGTGATCAAGACATAAACAGACCCTATCTTGCATGAGTGGTATGGTACTGTTGACACATACAACGGTGATCAGGGAGTGAATACAGCCTATCTTTTATGTGCTTCTTGGCATTAGTAATACATAAATGTCACTCAAGAAGTGACTACAGCTTATCTTGCATGCATTATCTGGTATCAGAGACATATAAATGGTGATTAAGAAATGGGCACGGTCTGTCTTGCACGTTATCTAGTATCAGTGACATTACTTGTTAGAAAAGAATGCAACATCACTGATCCTGCTTACTGAGCACTGGTGAACTAGATTAATGACAGTAACTTTATTTACTGTAACCTATTTGTTTAATCAGGCTGTAGAGCTTGGTGAAGGCCTATTTTCAGTGAAGGCGTTGAGGTACTGGTTAAGTGACATACTTGAAGTCACACATTTGACAAATGGAGACTAGGGGAGTTAAACCAAGGGTGATACAATAAAGCTTGCTAACACCTCATAGTCATAATCCTGTGCGCTAAACTGCCAGATTACCACAAAAGACAACGAAGCAGTATGACTCCTCTCTTGTATGCATTTGTGATATGACTTTTTAATATGCAATAAAAAATATTTAACTGTAGCCTCCAAACAGGTTTCATGCCTCATGAATGGAGAAAGGCAACAGTCATCCCTCTGCACAAAGGTGGGCCATCTACAGACACTGGAAACTACAGACCCATATGTCTCACTAATCTTATATGTATAGCCATGAAAAGAATTATCATGGAGATGATCAACAGAGATATAGTAAACCTCCAGACACTGGACCCAACCCAGTTTGGTTTCATCAAGGACAGATGATGCCTACTCAACCTGGTGTACTTCTTGAGAAGGTCACCAAAGCAATGGATGAGGGCAAAATCATTCACACTGCCTACCTTGACCTGGCCAAGGCATTTGACACAATACCCCACTCGGGCATTGTTGAAAAACTCAAGAGGTTAGATGCAAACCCGTATGTCAACTGGCTCACAGACAGGACCCAGGAAGTTAGAATTTGGGAGTCCACCTCTACAAAGAGGCCAGTCACAAGTGGAGTCCTCAGGGATCAGTCCTTGGACCGATCCTTTTTGGCATTTACTTCTCAGAAGTCAAGGCCAATGTCAATGGTCTCTGGCTGACTAACTTTGCAGATGAGTGCAAATTAGGAGCTGTCAGTGAATCTCACACTGACACAAATGTTCTCCAGAAGGGGCTGACACAGACAAACAACTGGTGTCAGAGCCATGGACTAAAGAAAATGCCAAGAAATGCATAATAGTATCCATTGGGAAGTCATCCATCCCTAGTAACTATCATATTGACAACACACCCCTTAGAACTGACCCAGTAGTCAGAGACTTAGGGACACACATAGATGGTAATCTAGCCTTTGACCGTCATGTGTCTACAGTGGTGAAGAAATCATTGCACAACTTATAAACAAAGGTATGGCATCTAAGTCCAAGGAAGTCTTTGTTCCACTGTATTTGGCATTCATCAGACCTATCATTGAGTAGAGTGCCCCCTTTGGTATGTACCTAACCAGGCATATCCAACAATTGGAATGTCCACAGAGGGTCCTCACTAAAAGAATACTAGAGTAAGTAAAATGTCTATGCAGACCATGTATTCTGTCTCCTACAGGCTTTTGAGGGGAGATCTATGCCTCGCATACAGGGCATTGTCAGACCCCACTCTGATGGACCTCCTGCATATCCACAAAACAAACTTGATCTTGAACTTTACATTATTAAAGTGTTTTTTTTCACAAAATACTGGTTATATTAATAAGGAATAAAACACAAAATGTCGGGGCAGTTTAAATAACACATTAAACTAAATAAAACATAGGTAAAATAGTAGGTACAATAACAAAGTATATAAGTATATGTTACATAGGTAAAATAATAGGTACAATAACAAAGTATGTAAGTATATGTACATAAACATATAACAAAAAAGTAGGTCACCCCACAGTGTCAAAGACAGAGGACAGTACTACACAGCCATCTCCTTTAAGTGGGGAGACCCAAGTTGCAAATGGATAGATAAATAAGTAAATAAATAAAAGTTAACTTATTTTGGAAAGTAAAACTGGGCAGAGCCAATTTTCACAGAAGACCTGGTAAGAAAAGCTCTACCACAATACATTTATATTAAATGAATTTCAGACAGTTCACAGACAAAAAAATTACATTTTTCAGAACAACAAGCATAGTTACAAGACAGGAGTAGACAGTAAAGTATTTACATGAATATGTATAAGTTTATACAGTTCTCTTACAATACATTCTTGCATGATTTATGCTATAGATGGGAAAACATTTTTGTAAAAAAATTTAGTGTTCTTACATTTCATTACAGAAAGGTTTGTAAAGAGTTCAAGAGATATAAGAAGAGTATAGCCAAGAAGTAAGTTATAAAATTATGTAGAAGGAAAGATATTAGTATTGCATAGGAGGATAGTCGTAATAACGTTTGAGTGAGAGAGCAGAGTATAGGATTAGTTTTGTCTAGGCTGCCTTTACCAAATGGTGTATCAGGAAGGTTTATAACTTGGGTATATATGGAATGCATGAGAGGGATAGAGTGGTGGAGGGGGGGGGGCGGATTGAAGAAGAGAAGGATGAGAAGTATTGTTTAAGAGGGATGTGAAGAGGGGTGTATAGATTCAAGTGCAGCATAGATGGTTTTTAGGGGTGTATTGTTTCAAGTACAGAGGAGAAGCAAGTTGGGGATAGGTAATAAGATGTTTGTGCTTTCACTAGAGGTTTCACCCTGGTAATGAACATGAACGTGACGAGGATTTTATAGGCTGGAAGTTTGTTAGTCATTTTTACATGTGTAGGAATGACATTCCAGAGTTTGGAGATGTAAAGTATAGTGAGTCCCCTGGTGAATTTTTGCCTTATTAATGCTTAGTAGAAATTTATCACCAGAATGGAGGTCTATTGTGGGGGTGTAAGGCAGTAGAATATTTTTTAATATAGGCCATTTTTCAGGATAATATATCAGTCTGCATGCTGTAACTGGCTGAGAGTATGTTAAATACCTGTTAAGCTGTTGCCAGTTTAGCTGTTTTAAGGCTTGGCAGTTGTGTGTTTGATATGCAGTGTTGGTAGCAAATTTAGCTACTTTGTTGTTACAGGAGACCAGTTTGAATATTAATGTAGAGCTTAGTTTTGAAAGGATAAGTGAGGCATGTAAAAAGGTTGGAAGCAAATAAGAAGCTAAGGTTTTTTTGCTGGATCTGTAAGGTACTGTTTGCCTCTTAAAGGGAGGCAAGATGTTCTTCATGTTTCAGTGTTGCAGTCCTGACTTGTGGTATTTTCTGCCTTGAAAGCCTTTAGCCGGCCTAACTACTATAGAAAAAGTTTCCTCCTCCTTAGGTTAGTGGATGTCCTAACTGATGTCAGTGCACTTGGGTATATAGGGAGCCAGCCAACGTCATGATATCAGTCTTTTCTTCAAATTGAAGCCCGAAGCAGTGTTTCAGTGCTTCGGTCAGTCACAATCCACACCAGAGGGAAGTCATCAGAAAGATAAGTATCCCATTAGGGAACACTATTCTCTTGCTTTAACTCATGTCAGATAAGGTAAGCAGTTGTCTCTGCTGTGGCAAGCAGATCCTGCACAGAGACTTCCATTCATTTTGTGTCACCTGTTTAGGTCCGGATCACGATGTCCCTAGTTGCCATTTTTGTGCCTGTTTTAATTCTAAGACAATCAGACGTAGGGCCAAGATATTAGCTGGATTCCTTAGACTTGAATCTACTCCTCAGTGTCCAATGGCATCCACTGGTCATTCAGAGGTTGAGCAGCCTAGGCATAAGAGGGAGAAAGATAAGATACCCAAGCTTAGGGCCTCGGATGACAACCATTCTCCATCTCTTTCTCCTTCAAGGCTTGTGATCCTTGAAGAAGGCAAGGTGCTTTTATAGCCCCCTTCTTTATCTGATGTGGCAGATTAAGCCTCTGTCAAGACCCGTTCGAAGTCCAACATGCCGTAGGGTCCCTCTACTTCTACACAGGCACTTGCTTTCAGCTCATCAGTTGGGTCCAGGGATGCTCAGCATGCCTCAGCTTCCGATGAGCACACTTTAACCAGTGACACTCTTTTGCAGCATTGACCTATGCTGGCTCCTCATTCCTCCAGAGAGACTGGCATCAGTATTTCAGACATCCGTAGGCCCAAGACCAAAGTGACTCCTAAGAGGGATTCAACTGTAAGGCTGTCAACTAGGCCTTCCGGCTTCCTCTCTCAGGGATATCAGCAGGACTTGGTTAGGCTAGCTGAAAACCTGATCTCCATAGTCAGATCTAGACAAGTACCCAGGGATTCTTCCCCATGAAAAAAGAAAAAAGGATTCTACTTCTGAAGTTTTTTCAGATCCTTTTGAATCTGCTGAGGATTCCGACCTAGAGGGGCTTGTTTCTGAAGAAGGGCACTCCCTCACTTCTTTTGAGGAATTAGATTCTGAGGAGAACCTGGCCTCTGTCAACCCCCGTCCCTTAAGGATACTACCTTTGGAGAGACTTTACATGCTATGAGGAAGCATTTCCAGTGGAAAGCACAGGAATACCCTCAGTCTAAAAAGAGAATTAGGGAGTTCCTGGATCTGCCAGAGCACAAACCTCTTGCTATTCCTCCTATTTTAGAGGTGGTTGAGGATGTCTTCTTGGATTCCTTCTTGAATCCTGACCCTCTTCCACCAGCCCCTCAAAAAACAGGCAGGTTTTGTAGGGAACAGGACTCCTATAATAACTTTTCAAAAATCCTTCTGCTTATCCAGAGGTGGTAACCCCAGGATCGAAAGGGACTAGAGCCAATTCTTCCAAAAATCCTTTACCTACAGACAAAGAGAGCAGGGCTGTTGACAGATTTGAGAGAAAAGTGTATACCTCAGCCAGCCTTAGCATGAGGGCTCACAACTGTCAATTTCACATGATTAAATATCTGTAAACCATCCTGGATCAGCCGAAACAAAATGTTTCTTCCCTGGAGGATGAAAACCTTTCTAAGGAACTTTTGGATCTTCCCCACAACAGTTCACAGGTAGCTAGGCATTCCTTACACTGTGGCTACGATGCTATGGAGGCCTCTAGCCAGGCAGCAGCCACTGGTATTGTTATTAGAAGCTGCACATGGCTTAGGGAACACTCTCTTCTTGACCATGTTAAATTTAACCTTCTTGATGCTCCCTTAGACAAGGACTTCCTCTTTAGGTCAAAAGTTAAGGCTATTCTCAAAAATATGGAAGACAAAGTTAAGTCTATGCAGACTGTGAAATACTTCCTTTAAGTTCAGCCACCAAGGTTGAGTAGGAACTTCTCCACTAAACACTGGTCCTTTCCCTCCCAGTCTAGAAGCAGGCAGAGGAAACCCCAGAGGTAAAGGACACAAAGGCAAGCACAGCAACTGCAGAGACCCAGGCAGTGTACCTCAGACCTTTCCAGGAAAGGGAGTTCTAGGCCACAGGCATCTGCCAGAGAGCAGCAATGACTGACCCACCCTGCTGTTCTAGCTCTCCACCACCATCACAAGACTAGGACGAAGGCTGTCCCTGTTCAAACAAAATTGGTCCCTCATCACTTCAGACAAGTGAGTTCTAAGCATTATTTCAAATGGATACAAACTCACTTTCAAAGAGCCTTTAAAATACTCAGGCTACCCGGATATTCCTCAAAATAAAAAAACAGAGGCCCTGTCTAAAATCCATGATTTTGTGCTTTCAGGAATCAGTGGAACCAGTTCCAGAACATCAGAAGGACTCTGGTTCCCAGAAAAGACGACTGCTGGTGTCCTATCCTAGACCTCTCTAGCCTCAATCAGTTCCTCCTGGTTCCAAAATTCAAAATGTTGACTCTTCAAAAACTCTTGCACATGATAGCCCCACAGGCCTTTATGGTCATATTGTATCTAAAAGATGTCTACCTGCACATTCTCATACAAGAATCACACAGAGGCTTGTCTACTGTTCCCAGGGTTTTCACCAAGTGCTTAGCCCATGTAATTGCCTTTTGCAAGACCAGAGGGGTCCAAATCTACCCCTTCCTAGATGATTGCCTACTACAGGCCACAAATCTATTAAAACTTCTTAAGGATCTGAGGTTTACCCAGAATCTCCTGTCCTCCCTGGGCTTCATCATAAATCTGCAAAAATACATCACTGTTCCATCCACCAGGATAGTTTTCCTGGGGGCTCTCCTGGACACTTCTCTTCAAAAAGCCTTCCTTCCACCTGACGGGGTCTCCTTTTTGACTCACTACTTCAAAGGAATCCTGCAGAAACAATGCATGTCAGCCAGAGAGTTCCTCCAAGCACTGGGCTACATGGCATCTTGTATCCTCATGATTTCCCTGGCCAGGCTGCACATGAGGAAACTCCAGTGGTACCTCAAAAATATGTGATGCCAGTACTCTCAGACCCTGGCGACTGAGGTACAACTGATTCCTTACCTCAAGGAGTTTGCATGGTGGCCACAGGCTTGTGCACAAAATCAGGGCCTCCCATTCAGATTCACTTCCCAGGGCCAAACTCTCACCACAGATGCATCAGAGACAGCCTGGGGGGGCTCACTTCCAACGCTTTCAATCCCAAGGGAAGTCAGAGATTTATATCAAGGACAGGCACATAAACTGGAAAGAGATTGTGGCAGTGCAAAAAGGCCTGATAGCTTTCAAGGAAAAATGGAAGCCAGGGGTCCTGTTAGTGAAGACAGACAACACCACAGTTATGTAGTAGATAAACAAGTGGGGGGGCACCCATTCTTACCCTCTATGTCATCTAACAATGCAAGTTTGGCAAACTGCTCACTCTCTGGAGTTATATCTCTTGGCACAATACCTTCCAGATGCTCGAAATACTCTAGCAGATCGCCTCAACAGAAACTTAATGGACCTCCATGAATGTCATCTGCATTGAGAAATATTTCTCAGCATGATCCAGAGATGGTAAGTCACACAGATAGACCTTTTCACCACCAAGAAAAATGCTCAACTGAAAAGATTCTGTTTTAGGAACAAACAACAATCAGACTGGAGGACAGATGCTTTCTCCTTTCTATGGGCTCACCTCTTCATTTACGCATTTCCTCCCCTACTTCTACTTCCTTGGGTGCTTCTAAAGATAAGAGAAGAGGACCCAAGGGCAATACTGATAACCCCAGACTGGCCCAGGCAGCACTGGTATCTTCTGCTTCTTGAACTAACTAATGAGAATCCATGGCTGTTACCTCAGAGAATCAACTTTTTGACTCAGGAGAAGGGAAGGATTGTGTACCCCAACCTGCAGACACTCAGCCTTTCAGCTTGGATAATTCCACAGCATCCAGGACAAAACCTGCCCTAAGCAAACAGGTTCAGGACATTCATAAGGAGGCTAGAAGGCCTAGTACTAGGAAATCATACTCAACTAAGTGGAAAATATTTTCCATCTGGTGCCAACAGCAACAGCACAATCCTAATTCAGCCTAAATTTGTGTCATTCTAGATTACTTGGCTAGTCTGGTTGATAGAGGCCTTTCCTTATCCTCCATTAAAATTCATGCATCTGCCATTTTGGCCCATATAACTGCTCTTCCTCCTGTCTTTTCCCATCCCCCAAGGCAACTTCTTAGGGGAGTCATCCACATCAGACCTCCCAGGAGGCATCCTATCCCTTCATGGGACCTTATCTTTGTTCTGGAAAAACTGACTCTGCCTCATTTCGAACCTGCATCCTCTGCTCATCTAAAGTTTCTAATTTGAAAAACTGCCCTTCTGCTGGCTATCACATCAGCTAGGAGAGAGTCTGAGCTGTAGGTTGTCATGGCAGTGGAGCCATTCCTCATCTTCCACCCAGAATAGGGTTTCCTCAGAATTAACCCTTCCTAAATCTCCACTGTGGTCAGGGACACTTCTCTAAATCAGGCCATTCACCTGCATACATTCTTTCCCAGCTCCCAGAACCAAGGGGAAAGAATGCTTTATCCTTTGGATATGCATACATAGCTCTGTTACTGTCTTGACAGAACTAAAGTCTTAATAAAATCTGACCAACTCTTTGTGACCTTTGCCTCTGGCTGTGAGGGAAAAACAGCTTCTAAACAGACAGGATCTTCCATTTCTTCTCATTTTGTTACAGCCATCATGGAAGACATTCCCCTAAGACTGTCAATGTCACACTTCACTAGGGCTACTGCAACCTCTGCTGCCTTCCAGGAAGGAGTCCCAACCAAGGACTTTCTGGAAGCTGCCATGTGGTCATCTGTGCATACCGTCACGAAACACTACCACTTATCAGCCTCTTCCAGGTCCAGAGCAAGATTCGCCATTGCCATCCTACAGGGCATCCTCTACTCTCCCTAATCTCCTTTCACCCTCATTTCAGCTTTGGGAATCATCCCACAAGTCAGGACTGCAACAGTTAAGCATGAAGAATATAGTACAATTGTGCACACTTGGCATAAATGTAGACATCTGAGTGTATTTACCATTGCAGTCTTCTTTCCCACCCTCCTTCCCCCTTAGCCTACTAGTTAGTCTATTCATAACTTCTACTATTGCCAAGGGAATCCCCTTTGGCCTCTCCTCCTGTATAGCTTCTCCTCCTCAGTTCCCTACTTACCATTTAGGGGCTTTTACTTTTTAGGGGGCAAGAAAAAACTGATATCATGACGTTGGCTGGCTACTTGTATATCCAAGTACACTGACGTCAGTTAGGACGTCTGCCAGCCTAAGGAGGAGGAGAATTTTACTCTGGTAGTTGGGTCAGCCAAGGGCTTTCAAGGCAGGAAATCCCACAAGTCAGGACTGCAACAGTGAATACACTCGAACATCTACATTTATTATAAGTGTACACAACTGTACTTTTCTGGTGGGTCTTTTTAATTGTTTGAAAAATATGAAGATTGTATTTAAGATAGTCATCTATTACAATGCCCAGTAATTTAGTATGTGGTATTACCACGAGTGTAGTATTATCTGCAGATGTAACCAAAAAGACTGTTTTAATCAAGATAATGTTTTGGGGTGAAACACATCACTTTTGTATTACCGGGACTGCAGAACAGACTTGAATTTTTCTGCCAAACTTTGATTGAAGACAAAAATAATTTGAGTGATTTATTTGAGTTTGGATATTATAGGGGCTGTACATATTAAAGCTGAATTATCTGCTTATTGTACTATATTTGCTTGGTCTATGGTAGTGTAAAGCTTGTTTATAGAAATATTGAAGAGAAGTACAGTTTAGAGCGCAGCAGGACACCTATGGTTACTGGGATGGCAGAGAGGTTCTGTTACCATCCGACTGCTTCTGAATCCAAAAAACCAAAGGCAGGAACCAAGAAACAGCACCAAATAGTAAAAAAGTTTAATCCAATTAAACGCTTTTCATTTGTTACCATGTACAAACTTCTTCAGATAAAAAAGCCTCACAAAGAGGTGGTTTAAATAGTCTGTTAAATAACTCTCGATTAATCAATTATGACACTTAAAAAAAATAGTAACCTATTAAATACACCAGGAACATTTTAGATACTGAGTACATTTAAAAACCAGTGAAAAACACCGCTATACTGAAATGAGTCAAGTATAAACATTTCTTGATGCAACAACAGAAAAAATGTAAAGTATAAAAATGACTGTTTTTAACAATAAAATTAGGTAAAGAACTGTTAAAAATAATAAACTCTGTGAGTTTAAACTATTACCTTTGTATAAAATAATATGAGCTCTGAGTAAGTTTAGAACATCTGGAAAATTTCCTCTAGTGAGACTCTTAAGCTTAAGGACACTGCTGACTGAACACCCTTCATTCAAACCTGGCACATTGTAGGTGTTTAATCTAATCTGCCATTCCAACTCTAGTTCTTATAACTTTAAAGGGATTGGGCCACCTCTAGGGTTCTGAAACACTTGATCAATAATGAGAAATTTGAAAGGATGATCAGGGTGTAGTGAAGTGTGTTTAGCTAGTGCATTCTCAAGCTTCTGTTTTCTAATAGCATAAATGTGTTCGTAAATATGGTCACGAAGACACCTCTCAGTTTTGCCTACATAGTAGGCTGGACAAGATTGGCACTGAGCTAAATATATGACCATTCTAGAGTTACAGTTCACTCTAACCCTGAAAGTATACTGGTGGTCTTGAATTTTGAATCTATTAGATTCAATAACATATTGGCGGTAACTCTTAAATTGTGCCCAGTTTTTACACAGGACCTGAAAACAGTCCTTACTATTAGAGTAATAAGTTGTGATAAAGGTGACACACAGTGTCCCAGGTTGCTGTGGAGCATTAGTAACCACAGACTGGGAACAAAAATAATTTTGGGTCTTACTACAGTGGGGAAGGGGACATATTTCATTTACTTGCCAATTATACTTGTGAGTCAAATGAAGTGTCAGGCAAATGAAGTGCTGGTCAAATGAAATTTCAGTCATTTGGTCTTGGGCAAATGGGTGTCAGTCAATTGGAAGTTAGGGAAAATGAAGTAGACCCATATATGTATATATAACAAGCAGAAGTGTCTAAATATATATATAACAGTTCTCCCTTTTTGTTTTAAAACACACAAAACAGTTTACATTGACGTGCATTCTTTGGTCAAATCATCACAATTTATGGAAAACACATTAGGGAGCAAAATATTTAGTTTTCTTTTGATGCAACAAGTTAAACACAGTTTTACACAGTTAGTATAACAAACATTACTAGAATTGGGTGTATAATCCAGTTTAACAACCTTTTGTTTTGCGACCATTCTGTAAAATATTTTACTAATTATGTGATGTGTCTGTTTCTGTCTTTTTTTTGCTAACTTGATTAGCCTATTTTTTTACAATTACAGAATTTAATTCATAACTTATGATTGTTTTATTAACCTTTTGCAATTGCTGAATTTAACTGTTTACTTTTGTTAATTACCTCATACAAAGAATGTAAAAACAGACTACTTGTAGATTTTATTTAAAAGACACAGACATTTTACTTTCTGGAGTAAACATGTAAGTTTTGTTATGCCACACTAAATGAGTGATATTACTAAGACAGCTCACAAAGGTTGTTTACTTAGAAAAACTCATACAGTACAAAATAATTCAGGAGCAATCTCTGTGAACATTTTAAAACGATGACAAAAATGTCTATTTACACAGATTTACAGAGTGTTGTAGAAAATATGGTTTATACACTGGAGAATGCTTTTTACATATTAAACCATTTGCTGTACAACATATGACAAGCATATTTATTATTTACTAGTAGTTTTGCTTGCAGAGGATTTTTTTCATTTGTACATAGATGGACTGTAATGTACACTTAGTCCAGTTTACAAACTTAGTCACATTAATATCAAACTGAAGCCTGATAATTAAACATTTACTGAAACATTAAAATGTATTACTGTTTCCTGGTATTTTTGTCTTACTGCTGTATATGTTGATGGTACCCTACCACTTGATGACAATAAAAAGGCAAGGTTGTCTTTTAGTGATAACTGAATCTGCACTACTGTTTACATAGTCAGTGTAAAATTGAATGAGTGCTCTTTCTCCCTTTAGTATGCAGCATTTTATTGCAGTATTGTTTTGTAAAGATATATTTGCTTTAAGTTGTGTGAATTGAATGTATGTTTGCCCTCCGGCTGTTTTCCAGGCTGTGACACTCTGTTCTAAGGAAAGATTTTCAGCATGACATTTTTGTCCCCCTGAACAACAGAAATTACCTTGAATTATATTGGTAGTATCATATGACCAGTACACCCTTATGTTACTAACTTTGCTTTTGAATATTGTTTCTGCTGGAGTCTCTGCTATTCCTGGTGCTATTATACAATTACAAAAAATTGTAAAACACAAAATAGATATTGGCTTAACTAACACATGCTTATATGTAATATTATTTATATTTGCTGTTGTCTGCTTTTTGCTCTTGTGTATTTTGAACAGGTGTACTTTAGATGAAAATAAAATACATGTATGTCACTCTTGTAACTTTATTTCTTTAATTTTTTTTAATTACTCTCATTTGATTTCAAAAATAAATATACTTCAAGGCTGGTCAAACAGGACAATGCATTTGAGCTGCTCCATGTTCAAATCACCATAGGTAAAATCCAATTCCAATACCACTTCCTTGCAAGCTATAGGTCCCCCTCTATGACCCAGGAAACCCATACCAAGTATTTAAACTTATTAGAAACACTAACCATCCAACCCAATACCATATTCATGGGTAACTTTAATTACCCCACTATTAACTGGGGATCCTATATGACATCAAACATACATGCACAGAGATTCCTGGATTTTGTAAACACAAACTCCCTTGACCAGATATTCAATATACCAACCAGGGGTGCAACCATACTGGATCTGGTCCTTACTAATATGGGAGAGTGCTGCACACCTCCTACTGTAATGGCTTCCCTGGTAAGGTTAGACCACAAAATAGTCTCATTTGAAGTAAAATAAAACCTGGACCCCCAGCTAAACCGGGAATATTTGGGAACTATTCTAAGGCTAACCTTCTGCTATTAAGTGAGAACATGGCAAAATTTCAAGACCCTATAACTGTTCACAGAAACCCTGTGCAAGCATGTTAATAGCTGCATAGAGGCAGCTGTATCCACCAGGAGGGAGCACAGAACTAACTCAAAAAACAAGCCATCCTAATGGAATTACAAAATCAATCAGATGTATAACAAGAGGAAGAAAATCATGGCAAAAAATTAGGAGGTGCAGCACCCAGCAGGATAAAAGCACTCTCATCAAACTAAACAAACAACTCAGAGGACAAATAAAGTGTACCAAAGCCAAATTTGAGGTAAGTTTGGCCTCCCAGGCCAAGGACAACCACAAAGCATTCTTTAGCTGTGTCCTCAACCTCAAAGGCAATACACAATTGTGTGCAGAGTTCATTGTAAATGGAGACACCTATACTGAGCCAAAAGATATAGCAATCCTCCAGGCTGATAAATTCAGCTCCAACGTTACTCCTCTCTCCCCATAAACCTTCCCTCAGGAAATATCATCAGATATAACTCCCCCTATTATCACTAGGGAACAGGTCCTTAAGTCTCTCTCTAAGACCAAAAACACTGCATTAATGGGCCCAGACAATATCCCAGAATGTCTACTAAATAGCATGAAACATGACCTATCAGGACCTCTGGAATTACTATTTAACTGCAGTCTCTGAACAGGCTTCATGCCTCATGAATGGAGAAAGGCAACAGTCATCCCTCTGCACACAGGTGGGCCATCTACAGATCCTGGAAACTACAGACCCATAAGTCTCACTATTCTTATATGTAAAGCCATGGAAAGAATTATCATGGAGATGATCAATAGAGATATAGTAAACCTCCAAACACTGGACCCAACTCAGTTTGGTTTTGTCAGGGGCAGATCATGCCTACTCAACCTGGTTGACTTCTTTGAGAAAAGTTTAACCCTTTAATGTATACATGCTAACAAACATAACTGTACATGCATCTGAATATATATATGTGTGTGTGTGTGTGTGTGTGTGTGTGTGTGTGTGTGTGTGTGTGTGTGTGTGTGTGTGTGTGTGTGTGTGTATAGCAAGCAGAAGTGTACATGCACTATTATAAGTGTTTAAATATATATATATATATATATATATCTAACATGCTTGGTTCTGATATCAGAACCAACTCGGCCATTACTACAGCTCGTGCCAGCCAAAAACTCTTGAGCTTCACCTCTACCCAGAATCCCTCTCTCTCAATTACCTCAGATCTCGTTTGCTGCTTTCCTAAATGGTTGCATCTAGCTACTGCTCTCAAGCTTTAGTGGTTTAGGTAAATTTTTTTACCTTTTTCTCACAGTTTCTTCTTCTTTCTTCTTTAATTTCTCTTCTTACACTTGATGTATTTTGTAAAGTATCATCATTGATACATTTTTCTCTTACACTTCCATGTATTTCCCTCCATCATTGATAGTTCCCTCTCTTGTCTCTCTCATAGTCTTTCCCTACCATGTACATGCTTATGTACTTCTACAGCTTTCATTGTTTCCTCTGTCAGTTCTTTTTTTTTCTGTAGAGTACTAGTTTAAGTGGTTATTTTTCTAGCTTCCTTTCCTCATTTTGACATAGCCGAGAAGGGTTAGCCCCCCTCTAGGATAAAAAAATTCCAGAAGTGTGGCCATTAAATTCCCTCTTCAGATTTCCACTCCCTAGTTGCTTATCGTCTCTGTCCCCACCGTTTACAAGAAGACTACAACATTTAGCATTCCTTTAACAACTGAGCTCTTGTGGAAAGGCAAAATAAGCTTATCTTAAAAGGTCTACTTCCCTCAGCTTTTGGCGAAGCCTTATCTTCTGTAGATAAAGCAAAACCAGACATCTCAACTCCTTCGTCCTCATCTTCTCAGGACAAAGCCAAAAAAAGCTGTCTCTTAGTTCTGACCTCCCTGTCTGTTCTGGAAGCTAAGAAATTGAAGCCCTTGGTTCCAAAAGTTTCAAAGGAACCACAGGCCTCTGATGCTGACACTCCAGTGTCGATGTCCATTCTGGCATTGATTGTCACTTCAAGCCCTTCACCGTCAAAGTCCTCAGTATAGGAAATCATTACTGTCTCACCTATTATGACCACAATGCCTAGAACTACTTATTTACCTCTGATTGATCCTTTTGCTTGGGATCTCCCTGAAGTTTTTTTGCAGAGGCCTAAGTCCCTTTCTGCTTCATCAGTCCACTCCACCAAAAGTCTTTCCAAACTTGATGTGGAGAGGCTAGTCAATAAAACTTTATGGCCTAGTGGACTTTCAGGCCCCCTTTTGGGTCTGATCCCCTCGAGTATTGGTACCAAAACTTCCTTTACACCCCTAACTACTCCTCCTCTAACCTCCTCAGAGGTTTTAGAATCTTCTGTTCCAGATCTCCCAGCACCGACTGTACTGGCTGCAGAGCTGCTTGCTTCTTCAGAGCTGGTAGTTATCCTGAGCTTTTCAGCTATTTCTGAACCTGAGACCTCCCAGAGCTGTAGCTACCCTGTTGGTTCCAGGGGCAGATCATGACTCTGGGTTTTTAAGGGCTGTCCCTGCTCCTTGTAGCTTTGGCTCAAGTTAGTTCAACTCCAACTTTGGTCTTGAGGGTCAGTTCTTCAGAGCAGGGAGTGACCCCCCCTGTTCTGAGGCAGTCTATCTCAGCTCTGGGCTGCATTTCCCTCTTTAGAGGTGCTGGCCTTCAAGGCTATGCAGAGGGCCATTTCTCTTGTAGAGACTCACCTTCCCCCTCAGAACAGGTACCCCCCTCTAGTTCAGTTATTTCTCCTGCCTCTCCACTGGAACAGTGGATAATGAATCCTCAAGTGTCACAGGCTCAAGTACTGTCATCTTCTGATATCTCCCCAGATTATCCCCCTGAGGAGGTCCCTCAGAAAAAGAAGTGCAAGAGGAAGCACTTGTATTCCCCCAAGAATCAGTCACTGAGGACACAGATTTCGATGAGGAGGATGGCTCTCCACGGTCACCTACTGAAGATGCCTCATTAGAGACATCCTGGAAATTTTAAAACAGAGGTATGGCTGGAAGTCCCAAACCCCTTCCTCTGAGGAATATGTTTACCTGCAGGCTTTTGGTACCCACCCGTCTACTTCTTGGGTGACACTACCCGCTGATGAGCTCATTCAGTTGATTACACAGTGGGCATGGAAGGCTCCAGACACCATCAAGCCCTTTCCCAAAAGACCCGATAAGAAACTTTCGACTCCTGAAGATAAACAATTAAGGGTCAAGGAGTTAGCTATAGATGCTATGGTCGTAGAAGCTGAGGAAAGGTCCTCTGTCCATCCGCCTGACAGGGAGTCTTGGGCTATGGCCAGATTTGTAAATGGAGCCACCTATAGATTTGGGAAGTGGGTCTATGCTTCATAGACCTTTGTCATAAGGTCCTTGAATTTTTTAGCACATTTCACCAGACTTCAGTGGGATCTGATTAAGGAGTTGTCAGATGCCCTGGTGGAAGCTGTAGATGAGGGAGTCCAAGAGAAAGTGGCTTCCCAGTTAGCCACCCTGGAGTCTGTGTCCAATTTGTCCATGAGGCTGATCACCCATATAGCCAAAGGGAAGTCCAGAGCAGCAGGTACAGGCATACCCATAAGCAGACACATCTGGATGTACCTATGCGATTTTGCAGAACCATTCAAGTCTTCATTCTTCAATGCTCCTTTTGATGGAACATCCTTGTTTGGCCTGAAAGTAAAAGAGACTTTATCCAGGTGGCAGAAGGATGGTTAGATCCTTTCTGCCATGGGCGTACATTTCTCCACTCCCCAAAGGTCCTTTTCTAGGAACCAGAGGAGTGGTGGAAAAATGTGGTCCAAGAAATCCCAAGTGCCTTTCCAAGATATACATAGAGGGAGTTCCCCCCAGGGACAGAGAAGACGCTGCCCTCATGGCAGAGGTGGTCTGCAAAACCAGGGCTTCAAGGATTCCTTTCCAGGGAAGCCCTTTCAGCGCTCCTAAAGGGAGGCCCAATTGTCTTCCTCTGGAGGCAGTTGGGGGATGCTTGTCCTTGCACCTAAGCACCTGGCTGAACATAACATCAGATTGCTGGGTGAACAGATTATATCCAGAGGCTATATCATTCCCTTTTCTCATCCTCCCCTGCACACAAGAAAATCCCTAATGTTCCACCCAATCTGAGAGATTCAGCAGTGCAAGAAATTCATAAACTTCTGGACAAAAGAGTCACACAAGAAGTCCAGCCAGACCAAAAAGGATCCAGAACCTACTCAAGATTCTTTTAGTGCCAAAAAAGACTGGGGACTGGAGACCTATTTTGGATCTCATTTCAGCAAACAAAGTTTCAGATGGTCAAGGTACAGTCTATTCTTTTATTATTGAAAAAAAGATAACTGGATATGCTCAGTAGACCTTCAGGATGCATATTACCATATAAAGATGATAAAACGTTCCAGAAAGTTCTTCTGCATCCATCTGGGAGCCAGTTATTACCAATTCAGAGTAATGCCCTTTGGTCTCTCCACAGTTCCTAGGGTGTTCAACAAATGCATGGCAGTAGTAGCAGCTCACTTGAGACTGCAAGGATTCCAAGTGTTTCCATACTTGGATGACTGGCTGATAACTGCTTTGACCAAGCATCAGTTAATGGTAGCCAGAGATTACATCCGTGACATCTGTGCCTACCTGGGGATTACAGTAAATCTAGAAAAGTCACATTTAATTCCAAAACAAAATTAAGAATTCATATGGGTGGTTCTGAATACTCAAACAACAATGGTATCCCTTCCTCCAGGAAGACATCAGAGAATAGTGGTACAAGTTCAAAAGATAATCTGCAGAAAAAGGATTCCTTCTCAACTAGTCTTGCAAGTTCTAGGGTCAGTGGCAGCTTCTATAATTCTAGTACCATTAGCCAGATTATAAATGAGAATTCTGAAATGGATTCTAGCTTCCCAATGGTCTATCTTTCACCAACCACTGTTAGATGCAGTCCTGATCACCAGTTGTTGCAAAGTGGATCGTTTTTGTTCTGTACATTCCAAACAAATTCTCCACAGTTGGCCCTTTTCTCTTTCGGAGCCCAAAGCCATAGTGACCACAGATGCTCCCTGATGGGGGGGGGGGGCATTATCTGGGCAAGACGGTCCAAGGCACTTGGTCCCCATTAGAGGCCAATTTGCACATCAATGTCCTGGAGATAAGAGTGGTGCTTCTTGTGTTGCAGACTTTTGAGACAGCTCTTCCTCAGGGAACTATTGCAATTCAAACAGACAGTATGTCAGTGGTTTGGTACATCAACAAGCTGGGAGAAACCAAATCTTATCCCCTTTGTTGAGAAGCCCTCAGAGTGTGGTAGTGGGCAATCTCTTCCAACTGCTTTCTAATAGCAATGCACATTCCAGAGAGTTCCAATGTGACTGAAGACAAGCTGAGCAGATGCATCCTTCAGCCTCACAAGTGGTCTCTCAATCTAGAAGTGGTGAAATAGATATTTCATCATTGGAGTCATCCTTGCTGTGACCTGTTTGTGTTTCCCCTAAACAAGTGCAGCAATTACTTTACCCTAATTCCCCCCTCTGGTGAAGTCACCCAGAGATGCAATCTTTCACAATTGACCCCCTGATCTCCTGTATGCCTTTCCCCTGATACGTCTAATTCCAAAATTGTACAGAAAGCACTCAGGTTGAAAATCACAGTAATCTTCATTGCACCCTTTTGCCCTCGACAGATTTGGTTACCCTTTCTTTGGCCTTATCTGATTCGACAACCTTGGATTCTGGACCCAGTACCAGAACTTCTGTTCCATCCAGACAGTCGTGTTCATTCGGACATTTTGAACCTCAAGCTGACTGTGTAGTTCCTCCATTCCATTAGTTGCCAGGCATCCTAATATTTCCTCTCCAGTATGCCACATGCTCTTGTCAGCTCATAAACCTTCCACTCAAAAACTATACTTCTGTAAGTGGAAGAGATTTACCATTTGGGCCTATAAAAAGCAAATTGATCAATTTTCTGCTTCCAGAGAGCATGTTTTAGATTTTTTTAGCCTCTCTGTTCAATGCGGGAGTTTCTCCTTCTACCATCAGATTACAATTGGCTGCAATCTCTAACTTTCACAATGGTTTAGAAGAACATTTTTTAGCCTCTCATAGACTTTGTAAATCATTCCTAAGAGGTACGCTTTTGTTAAACCCCCCCCCCCCCGTTCAAAGATCCCACTCCTCCTTGGGACCTGAACTTAGTACTATAGGCCATAATATATCCCCCCTTTGAACCCTCTGCAGAATCTGATCTGAAGTTTTTATCTTGGAAGACATTGTTTTTAGTAGCCATTACTTCCATCAGGAGGATTTCAGAGATCCAGGCCTTATTATCTGAACCTCCTTATCTGATTTTCCATAAAGATAGGGTGTCTTTACGAACAACCCCCTCCTTTCTACCAAAGGTGGAATCAGAGACTAACATTAATCAGATCATTAATTTACTGGTTTTCTTCCTAAATCATTCCAACAAAGGAGAATATGCCTTACATTTACTAGACGTCCATAGACAATAACATTTATACCTTCACAGAACTAAAGACATAAGACAATCAAGTCCACTGTTCATTTCTTTTTCCAGTACAAAGTTGGGTAAAGCAGTCAGCAAGATTACTCTCTCTAACTGGTTGAAAGATTGCATTTCATTCATTTATGATAACAATAAATTAACCTTGCCTAGGCCCGTCAGAGCACATTCTACAAAGTCTATAGCCACTTCAGTAGTCTTTCATTCTAGAACTTCAATGGGTGATATATGTGCAGCAGCTACTTGGGCTTCTCCCCATACCTTTATTACTCATTAGAAACTGGACTTGGTCTCTAGGGCAAGATCATCCTTTGGCTCAATGGTGCTCAGAAATATCCTTCCGTGAGTCCACCCAATATTTTAGGTAGCTGAGCACTCTGTTCCATCTGTCAAAGATAAAATGAAGATTGACAACATCAGATAAAGAAGTTATGTACTCACCATAACATTCCATCTGTGTTGTCCATCTTCATTTCTCCTTGACTTCCCTCCCTCCATCCCCCAACCTTTAAAGATTTTTTGGTGGAGCGGATTATACTTCCTTGAATTATTATGATTATTCAAGCACAGTAGTTAAGGCTTTCATCTGGCTTACTTATGTGTGTATGTGTTTATATATATATATATATATATATATATATATATATATATATATATATATATAATGTATATGTTTCTATACTTTCTGTGAACTCAATCTGAGATAATTGAGAGAGAAGGATTCTGTGTAGAGGTGAAGTTCGACAGTTTTTGGCTGGTGGGAGCTGTAGTAATGGCTGAGTCGGTTCCGCTATCGGAACTGAACCCATCTGTCAAGAAGAAATGAAGATAGACAACACAGATGGAATGAATGGTAAGTACATAACTTATTTTTTATGCTGGATATGGTGGGATATCCAGTACTGAATAATTTTCGCAGTGGTAAGGTTATTACCTAGTGGAGTATATATTGCAGCTAAACAAAGTATTTTCCTATTATTGTGTTTGAGGTGTGTTATAAGTAGTTCTGCATTATTAAACTGTGGTATCTCCTGTACATATGTGGTTATATTTAGATAATTGTTGTAGATGATGGCAACTCTCCCAGCCTGGTTGGCTAATTAAATTGGAACCATGTTGGGGGTAATTTCATTGTTATTTATGTGTTTTTTCAGCCAGGTTTCTGCAGCTATGACTATGTGTGGGGAACATACCTCTCAACCTGGAAACATCAAAAATCTGGACAAAGGTCCGTGAAAAATAGGTACAAAATCTGTATGTTGAGTAGCATAAATTTTACATATATAATTATGTGGCCCCGCCCGCTCCGATGGAATTCCGGGATGCCAACTTTCAAATGCGAACTGAAGAACAGACAACCAAAATATGGCCCCAGACCCTGTAGTACATGGTAACCATTTGTTTTTGAAATGTGCAGCAATGATGTTCACTGGGAAGGGAGAAGATGATGAACCTTAGGATTTTGTTTTTGGTGACTTGCAGTATGTGGGTTTTGTGGTAAAAGTAGGGCATTTAATGGTAGGCAATATTCTAATCTTAGCAAAAGAATATTATAGTTTGCTAGGACCTCCAAATCTCATTCTCCATGGCCTACTGATCAGTGGTGTAGTTAGAGTTTGTGCTGCCTGGGGCTTTATTACAGCTTGACACCCTTCCCCCCCCCTCACAAAATCATGCTCAAATGGGGCCTCCCCATACACAACCCTCCCCCTTGCAGCCATTCCAATGTCCCATTACTTGGTTATTTTGCCCCATTTACCATACACTCTGTAATGTGCATACTGCTTTACTTTTGCAATGGTTATTTAGATTTCATTTAAAACTTTTATTTTACATTTTGTAGCATAAACACTAATAGACATCTGCTAAACAAAGCAATACAGTCTCACAATGAAAACAGGCAGCATTAAAACTTCTCTGCCCTTGAAACTCACATTCATCTAAACAGTATTGAAATCCACATTCAAAGAAAATGCACCTGGCCAGTGGCGGATAAAGATTACCCTTTGGCTGTTTTCAAATCATAGGCCCCTTATGCACAAAACATACATGTGCTCTTTGATACAGCTTCCTGATTGTATTAAATTATATTCCTTGTATAATACAACACACTTTTTAGAGCGCATTTTAAATTTGTTTTGAACATTTTTCCAGTAAGCAATGAAACATAATGCATGAACCAATAGTAACAAAACTGCCCAGTTCAGAACATTTCCATCATAAAAGTCTACTCAAACTTTTACAGTCCACCATATCAGTAAATATGTACAATCTCTGCAGATGTAAAGTCATCTAATTAATTCCATGTTAAAGAGCTCTGTAACTAATGAAGAGGTTGCTGCTAGCAAACAACTTTATATTTCATTGTTTCATCTACAAATAAAGTGCCTGTTGCCCTTGAGGAATAAATTGCCTATGTTACACTAAAAAAATGATAAGCTAGTAATATTGCAATAGGGAATGGATGGTAAACTGATACCAGGTTCATAGGTACTAGGTATCTCGGCCAAAGAGGACATTCTCAGGACTGCAGCATCCAATCCCTTTAAAAGTACAACACAGTACAGTATCAGCAATCCATTTACATATTGTGGGAGTAGAAGCCACAGCCTTCTGCATCAAAAGCAAGTATTCTACCTGTTGTGCTACTAACAACACAAATAGACTTGGCATAAGCAGCACTAAACTTCTGTCCCCCTGAAGAATTATGCAGCACAAGAAATTTTGAAAAAGTCAGAATTTATTTGGGGGGGGGGGAGTCTAGGGACAAAGGCCCAAAACCAGGGATACATTTTAAATATTGCTTATATAATCTTAGAAAGGTTGCTAGAATAAAATATGTTGTGTTAGCATGCGTCTCCTGAAAGATAGGAACATTGAAAGTTAAATAGCTATCATTATTTAGTGAATTCAGTTCTCACTAGTTTGACAGAAAAAACACAAATTTTAAGAGGAACAGACCAAAAGTATGAGTCAAACATTCCAGACATTCTGTAAACCTTTGGACAGTTAAGAACTATGGACTTAATTCCTCAAATCACAACTGGTGGTGGTACGGGTAGAGAATTTAGGCTTTTGCTCCTTTTACGTAAGGTACAGGGTTTGAGTCTGAGTAAATTTAACCACCAGTTATATCTAACTAGGACATTTTTCACACACACACACACACACACACACACACACACACACACACACACACACACACACACACACACACTGTGTACTTACAGCAAAGCAGCTGCCTACAAATAACGAACTCTAGATGGTAGCCACTAAAATACACATACTTTGCTTCCTGTTAAATAGATGCTTTGCTTCACAGATGCAAAGAATGGAGCAGTCAGAATTAATGAGCCACTGTCAGCACTGTCTGCTTAGCTTAGCTGGGCTTGTTAGGGATATGTGTATCAGAATTCTTTTTTCTTATCTGGGAGCCCATTTCTGTGGTGGGTGCTGGACGGACTGAAACTTAAATTTGCACAGCTGCCATCGCTGCTATATTCCCTCCAAATCAGTTCAAACTCTGACTGAGCCCAACGAAGCTGATGTCATCACACACGCTCCTGTAGGCTGGTGATGTGGGGTGACGTCAGCCATAAATTTAAAGTTTTAAAACAAAAAAGAAAGAAGCAAAAAAAGGGGCCACTTGGGAATTCATGGCACCTCATTATTTTGCCCTCAAAACTGGTAAATGCCGAGGAATTCGGTATGGTTGAGAGGTATGACAGGGAATATATGGCAATACAAGTATGCATTTCTTGGATTTTTATAGCACAAGTTTCTAAGAGTGATATTTAGGAGGAGAAGGCTAAAATATTAAAGACTATTCTATATCAGAGAGCCCATGTAGGCTGCACAGTATAGGCATAATATGTTAGTAACGAGATGTAACTGGCCTGGCAGCAGAGTTCTGTACTATTTTAAGTGATCTATTACACTGTCAAGGAGTCCCAGGTACAGGGACTTACAGTAGTCAAAGAAGCAAGACATCAAACCATGAAAAATAATCAAGAGATCAGCTTGAGGTAAAAATGGCTTAATCATGGAAAAGTGGGTCCTTAAAGAGAGCCTACATACCAGGATTACACTTAAGCTCCACACTTTGTGGAGGGACAGATGATTTCTTCAAGAGAAAATTAATAGCCATGGCATAAGTTTTAGATATCTTAAGTTTGATTTGGTTATAACTAAGCTAAGAATGTATGGCATCAAGCTCATTAGCAAAGGATTATATAGTTACTGTATTATCTTAAGGGAAGGATAGTTAGAGCTCAGTATCATAAGCGTAAGTAAGGTATTCTAACCCCCTCCCATGAATTCTCCCAATGGAAGCATATACAGTGCAAAAATAGTACCCTATGGTATTTCGCAATCAAGGGGGTATGATGAAGAGGCTCTGAGGTATAGATTCTGGACTAAATGAGTTCAACCTTGGAAAGCTAGGACCTAAATCAGTCTGGCACCATAAAGAAAATCTCACATTATGAACATAAACATTCAGTCAATAGACCATGTTCTGCAGTATCAAGTACTGTAGAGAAATCTGAGAGGATCAGTACAAAATATTACCATTTGAAGATCAGTAACAACCCTAGCAAGAGCTGTTTCTGTACTTTGACAAGCATGAAACACTGACCGAAAAGCTTTCATGAGACCACTGACTGTTAGATAAGCCCCAAGTTGCTTGCACATAACCGCCTCAATAACCTTTCCAAGAAATGGAAGGTTAGAGACTGGGCACTAATTGTGAAGAGTCCAACAATAGTTCCTTGAGGATGAGGATATCATAAGCCTCTTCGGGGTCAATAGAACTCCAAGCCTCAGTGAAGAAACCAAGATGTGTAAAATCTCTGTAACAACAGCAAAATATTCACCTTGAGGATTTCACCAGAACAATAAAGAGAGTTCATCCAACAAATGTAAGAAAGATCAACCATATTATAAAAAAAATCTTTTGTATCACCAACAGTTATCCCTCCTTCCATACATGAAAAGAATCCCATTTGGGAATTTCAACAGAATAAGAGGTGCAATGGCTGCTGAAATTTGACATGGGTATACCATTAAATGTAAACTAACTTCAAATCATTCATTTTTTGGCATTACTAACATTTTTAATGTTTTCTCACATAATTTAACCTAATTTGGGACTTTTTTATTAGAAAGGGGTTTTGCTGCTTCATAATGGGCTTCCACTCTAGTTATTATTTCTTTAAAACTAAATGCTTAAAAACTTAATTTGCCTTTGTTATAGCCAGCCTGGAAGCATAGAGGGATAAAGCCCTGACTGGCCCTGGTGACCTAATTAGTAGCTCGAGCACATAAAAGAGGTGGCAAGGAAGATGAACATGCCTACCCTAGGGCTGAGAAGAAAAGAGCTACCCACATGTTGTAGAAGTCCTTCAGAGAAAGGAGGCAGGCCTTTGACCTGGTGGTGTACATGTGGCCTTCATCAAGTATGTGTATAGGGAAGACATTATGGCTCCTGTGGTTTTGCAGGACTCAAATCCTCCCAATCAAGGAGGGTGTAAGACCATAAATACAATATGACATCATTGTTGGGACACTGGAGAGGACACAAGCAGCCTTCATGGCCTGCCTTAATGATGGTCCTTCCAAACAGCTTTGAAGAACTAGTTTGAGTCCAACCAGGGAGGCTTGATGTCTGGCAGGTACATTGGCAAAAATCATAAAGGAAATTTGACTTTCTCATTTGATCAAACTGAAGTGGAGCATTTTAATTTGTTTTAAAGAGACCTAGTAGTGCCAACTCACAGCTAAAACATGCTATTGCTTATTTTGAAGCAGCCTGTGAAGCAGATATTGGGAAGGCACTGGCAGTAGCCCTGACTACTGACACATGGTACAACTTGACAATTTCAGGGAAAAAACATAAAGATAATTTACATGTATACATTATGGAGGATGACAAGGGCAGTGGCCTTTTAATGATGCATACCTGTGAATATAAACAAGAGTTATTGACTCTGCTGGCCAACACTGCAGTTTACAAAGAAGGTTTGATGGAAGCTTATCAGATCATCAATTCTAGCATTCACTTATGAGTCAGTGATTTCTATACAAGAAAAAATAGCTGATTTATTAATTGCTCCAAGTCCATGTGGCCCCACTTTGTTTGGTATCACAAAAGTACATAAAAACACTAGTGAGCCATCTATGCATCCAGCTGTTGCCACAGGTGGTTCTAATTCAGAATGTAAACTATTTTTAGACAGCGCAACTTAGCTTAAAAAGTTAGTAAGACATTAAATATTTTATTTTGGATTATTCAGATTTTATTGAAAAGATGAGACGTCACAATTATTGAAACTCACTTTTTAAGAATGCAGTGTGAATAATTTTTAGACTATTATCCTGTATGGCTTAGCTAAGCATCGAGTTAAAGACTGTCTAATGGATCATACTGATTTATCTGAGAGAGAATGTTAACTTGATTTATGATTGTTTGGACTTAGTGTTGGACAATAATTTCTTTATATTTAAGGACAAGTTTTTCCACCACCTTC
Organism: Protopterus annectens; assembly: GCF_019279795.1. Lineage (NCBI taxonomy): Eukaryota > Metazoa > Chordata > Ceratodontiformes > Protopteridae > Protopterus > Protopterus annectens. The sequence continues at coordinate 437,839,204 of NC_056738.1, read as the reverse complement.
AGGGTTAGCAATGTGAGCAGTAATGGCTTCTAGCAACACCATTTAGTTTATGGCCCAGTGGCATTCAGCTTACGTAGTTCAAAACAATTTTTCTCAAAAGTAAATTGCTCTTTTCATTTTGTTGATGTATTTTTTATGGGATGGTAGTGAAAAGCAATTAAAAGAATTTATTGATTGCTTAAGTACCAAGAATGATTTTCATAAATGGAATTTCAATTGGGATCTTAATAGCATTTTTAGATATCACTTTGGGAAGAAAGTGAAGTTACCCACCATTAAAATTCTGCTTTTTATAGAAATGAAGCAGCCAGTAACTCTTATTTGCATATTAATTATATCCATCCATTTTAGATTAGTGTAGTAAAAGAACAGATGATTAGAACATCCATGTTGACAGCAAAAGATTAAATTTTTGAGGAAGAAATGAACACTTGCAGAAAAAAAAAACAGCTAGAGAGTAACCCAAGACACTTCTTAACCAAAGGATGAGATACATGATGAAAGGGCCACTGTTTAGAAGACTTTGTTTTTTGACTCATGTGTTTGCAGTCAGAACTTTTCTAAATCAGTGACCGATTTCAAACCATTATCTTTTTGTTTTTAACCAGATCTATGAACATTTATACGATATAAAATCAAAAAAAGACAACAATGCACTCAGCAAGCATATAATAGAAAACACTGGACATTCCTTCTATTTCATTATCATTGACAACATAAAAACAAAACTCCATGGTGGTGCTTGGTCACTTTTATTAGAGAAGATGGAACTATACTGGCAGCTGCGTCTTAATGCATCCAGCTGGCAAGGCTTAAATGAACATATTTCTATTAGTTCCCTTTTAAAACTGAAGGCCCTAGAAAGATAATATGTTTTAGTCATTTATTCATCTTTAAACTTCACCTGTTCTGGGCTGCTGTGCGTCCTTGGTGGAGCATCTACACCTTCACTTTTTGCCCTGAACTATCCCTTGTGATTACGCCTGGTGGACACCTAGACCTACACTAAATCTAATACAAGCTCAGCCATTTGCTTATAGCAATTATTACAAACTCTGCTGCCTCATTCCCTCTCGGAAATTAAACCAAGCTTCTCCCAGAAGAATCCAAGGAAGTATGTCTCTGCTGTTAAGCCTTGAACTACTATAGTTTTTAAGCCCTGATAGGTGCACTGTACGCTCCCTGCCAGGAAAGCCAGCAGCCTAAACCCCTCTTATCTTTATATCTCTGCTATTCTCCCTCATCTAGTCCCCTGATTTACTCTTGCTCACCTCTCCCTTCAATCCAATCCAGTACAGAGATAGCCCTGGTGGGCCAAGGTGCACTTCAGCATTTATCCACTAGATGGCATCCTCTCCCCACTTATACTGAGTTCTATTCACTTACTTCTTGTATTCTCTTTTTGCTCTAACTTTTCTTTTTCTCTCTCTCTCTCTTAAAACCATTACAGCCCACTATAACCTACTATATCCAGGTCCCCTTTACTTACCCTTCTGAAATTCTACACTCTACTGATAGGTTCTCGATCCTCTGCTGCCCTCCTTGCTTCTGGTTTCTACCCGCTCCATTCGCCCTGTGGGCTCACTCCGCTCCCCTACCCTGCTCCCAAATACCACCTGCCCACAGCACCTCTACCTTGATTACACCATAACCACACCCACTAACATTTCCAGTCCAATCAGTCTCCAGAACTCCAGACACACCCATTCCCTATTCCACCCTAATTAACCTTCATTCACCTCTCTTAGTTTTTTTTTCCACCTAGCCAATTTAGACTACATTACTATCTCAACACCCACTCCAATACCACATCCCCAGCAAATCCTTACACAACTATCAATTCCTTACCACTATTTAAGTACTTACCAGATCCTCTACATATAAACCTCTCTCATTCTACATTTAATTCAACATCAACTTAGCACCTCTAAGTACCCCCATCTCAAAATGCTTTCAAACCACTCATTCATTTCCTTTTCACTACTTCTACTTCTTAACTTAACCTATTTTCACTACCTCACCCAGCCCAGTAATTCCTACCACTCACAATCCTTCCATGTAACTAACCACCTTACCTCCTCTCTCTCAAACTTTCACACCCCAATTTCTCTCCATCTATTTCCTATAAAATACCTTCTACTTTATCCATATAAACTTATCACCACTCATAAACAATCTACCCCCATAGTAACTAGCAAATCCTTCAAAATCACAACAGAACCTAATCATTTCTCTAAACTGTCCAATTACCTCTCTAACCCAATCCTACACCTGATTACCAGTCTAATATCAGGTGATATCCATCCTAACCCAACCCCCCCCCCCACCTCAACCATTACAGACAAGAGCATATTACTAACTTCTATAAACTCCCAAAGTATAGTTAACAAAATCCCAAACCTCCATGCCTGGCTCATACATAATAAACCTGACATCTTATCCATCTCAGAAACATGGTTAAAACCCCATATAAAAGACTCCGAAATAACTCCACCAAACTATTCTATCATTAGAAAAGACAGGCCCCACAAAAAAGGGGAGGAGTAGCTCTCCTCTACTCATCCTCCTTGTCAGTTACTCCCTATAACAAACCTACTCCTCAATTTAATAATGCTGAACTTCTCTTAACACTACTTCAAGTTAACAAACACAAACACATATGTATAGCTTCCCTATACATCCCCCCAGGGGATAATATTTCCACACTCAAAGACATCCTTTCCTAGCTCTCCAATAACATTAGAAATTAAACTATAATCTTAGGAGACATGAATATTAACTGGGCCTCCATTCAGTCTCCTACAAACCCACTTAACATCAACCTCTACAATTTCTCACAGCTAATCACCTCTATTACACGCCCCTCAAAAAACCTCCTCTAGCAGCAGTATTTTGGATTGGGTTTTAGTCTGCACTCATAATTATATTACTGTCCGTAACAAAAAAAACTTTAACCTAACAACCTTTTCTAACTCTCTAAAAACAATAAACTGGAATTGTCTAAAACCATTACCTCTAGATAACGCAGTTGCCCACTTCAACTCTACATTCTTAAAAATGCTAGACTTCCATGCTCCCTTAAGGACAAAGAGAATAAAAATCAATACGGCCCCTTGGCTTACCAAATACACACTAGCAACCATGCATCACAGAGATAAAGTCTGGGCGCACTACCTGAAAAATAAGACCCCCCTCTTACATAATGAATACAAAACACTTAGAAATAAAGTAAAAAAGCTCATCATCCCTGATCGACAAAACTACTTCTCCATCCTCCAAAACAGTAACAAAACAAATCCTCAAAAATTCTGGAAAGGTATCTCTACTCTACTTAACCCCAGCAAACCAGACACCCCCACCCCAGACCCTAACACCCCCGATACAGACTTAGCTACCCAATTTAACTCGTTTTTCATTGAATCTATTTCCAAATTAACCTCGTCATTCTCTAACAACACCACATTCTCCAATTCACCCCCATCCTCCCCTACCAACACTCCACCCTGCGCTGCTACCACTCCCTCACTCACATCCACTACCTCACTCTCATCCACTAACATTCCACCCTCCACCTCTCCTCCTACTCTCACTTCCTCCCCATCTTCTCCCCCCCAACACTCCCTCTCCACACTCCCCACTATTCTCATTAAAACCCATACCCACTTCTGCTATAAAAAAACTCCTACTGAAACTGAAGCCATGCACTAATGCTCCTGATAACATCCCTTCTTACTTTCTTAGCATACCTGCTGATGCAGTTGCCTACCCCATTAGCATTCTAATCAACCGCTCTATCCAGGAAAGTATAGTTCCCCAAATCTGGAAAAAGGCCTTTATCATACCTTTACATAAAATTGGCAACAATAACAGTGTTACTAATTTCCGCCCCATCGCTATCCTGTCTCCCATCTCTAAACTTCTAGAAAAGTGTATCCAAATTCAACTCCTACCACATCTCTTAGATAATCACCTACTAACTCCAACACAACATGGTTTCAGACCTGGTCACAGCACTATGACAGCCCTCCTCTCCTTCCTTGAAACTATAAACAAAGCCCGGGACTCTGGACTTATTGTTTCGACCCTACTACTTGACCTCTCTAAGGCCTTTGACACTATCTCACATAGCCTGCTTCCTTCAGCAGTTTATTTTGCTTCAGTTTATTTCTCTCTCGTTTTGACTGTTGAGTTTTCAGGAGGTTTGTGATATTATTTAGCTTACAGCCTGCTTTTAACTAAACTCTCAAAACTTAACCTATCTCCTTCATCTTTAAACTGGTTCTCCAGCTACTTATCAAATAGATATCAAGCAGTAAAATGGAAAAAGGCAACCTCCTCATTTCTAAATACCCCAACTTGAGTTCCCCAAGGCTCCATATTAGATCTCCTCCTCTTTAACATAGTCATAAATGATTTCCACAACTCTGTCCCTTTCTCAAACATTATCCAATATGCAGATGACTCAACTATTATCTGCTTTGCCTCATCTATCCCTACACTCCTCAAGCTTACTCAAGATGCGTTTTCAACCACTGAGCAATGGATGAAAAGAAACCAACTAGCACTCAATGCCTCTAAAACCAAATTAATTGTATTCACCCCCTCTAAAGTCACCTATTTCAATAGTAACACATTCTCTATTACTAGTCAAAATAACACACCTCTGGAACTGGTGTCTATATATATAATATAATCTATATTGATATCAAAGTGATATCACAAAGAACAGGGAAATTACCATATAGAAAATCCACAGTATGTAATTTTATATATATATATATATATATATATATATATATATATATATATATGGGTCTACTTTAAAAGACCGAACCGACGATTCCCCGACACGCGGAAAACGAAGACCAAACGACCGACAGGTAAGTTTATCGAAAGTGTGATTTGCCGACAGCGGAAAGACCGACAAGGGTAATGTGTGATCGCGACTCGGTAAGTGTGCGACAGTGACGGAGTTAGGAGCGGTCAGGTAAGTGTGCGATATTGTGGGATTTTGGGTTAGGCTGTGGGACAGGTGAGTGTGTGTTAGTGTCGGAGTTAGGGTTCGGGTAAGGTAAGTGTGTGATAGTGAGGGAATGTAGTTTAGGGACGGGTTAAGTGAGTTAGGTTTAGAGTGCGGGTAGGGTGTGTGCGATAGTGACGGGCTTTATGTTTTTGGGTGGGTTAAGTGAGTTAGGGTTAGGGTGCAGGTAGGTGAAGTGTGCGATAGTGTCGGACCTTGGGGTTAGGGGTAGGTTAAGTGAGTTAGGGTTAGGGTGCAGGTAGGTGAAGTGTGCGATAGTGTCGGACCTTGGGGTTAGGGGTAGGTTAAGTGAGTTAGGGTTAGGGTGCAGGTAGGGTGAGTGTGCGATAGTGTTGGACCTTAGGGTTAGGGTTTGGGTTAGGGCTAGTGGCTATACTATGTAGTGTAATGTGTTGTTTACGTTTGGTGTGTCGATGTAATGGTGTTCGGTGTTTTGCGTTGTCGGTTTTGTGTGTTGTCGGTTATCTGGTCTCGGTGATTTGTGTGTCGGCGAACTGGCGTGTCGGTCTTTCAAAGTAGACCCATATATATATATATATATATATATATATATATAGCAAATCAACCTTCCATCATCCGACCCTTAAATCTGATATCAATATAGATTTTTATGCTGACTGCAAGACTCGACATCTAGTATATTTTGTTTTTTGCAGATATTGTCAAGCATTTTATATTGGTAAAACCAATAGGTTCTTTAAGGAACGTATACAGGAACATCTCAGAGATATCACTAACATGAAAGAAACCAGTGCTTTGGCAAAACATGTTCAGTCTGCAGGTTCACAACATGTATTTCATTTTATGCTCCTTGAGGTAATACAACCTAATATTAGGGGAGGAGATATGAGTAACATTGTTGAAGTAGAACAAAAATGGATTATATTGCTTAAGGCAGACAGATTTCCAGGTTTAAACAGTGCACTGTCATTAAAACCCTTTTTGAAAGCAAGGCACTTAAAGCACTGATAACATCAATGATTATGTTTTATATTCATGAAACTATAGAATGTTTTATGTAATAGGCTATATATTGGTGTTTTTATTTTTATGTGATGTTTATGTGAAATTTATATGGTTTTTAACATAATATTTTAATTAATGATGTCATGAAAGAGGAGTCCTCTGATTGGTAATGACATGGTTTAAATTCAGAGAATGTATGTGTGCTAAAGCGATTTGTTATTTTGAGTATTGAGTTTTGCGAAGAAGGTCAGAGGGGGTGTCTGCTGAACAGATATAATAGTCGAGTCATCAGCATATTGAATTAGTGTGGTATCAGAGAGAGACTGGTGGAAATTATTTATGAAAATGTTAAAGAGGAGGGGGGTCAAGGACAGAACCCTGGGGGACACCGGTTGGGGTATGTAAAAATGAAGAGAATGAGTTATTCCATTGTCTTTCAGAGAAGTAGCTAGTAAACCAGGTGATAGTCGGAGGGGATAGGTTGAGAGAGGAGAGTTGGGATAAGAGTAAGGGGTGGGAAACAGTATCAAAGGCTTTGGGGAGGTCAAGGAACAGAGTGGAGACATTTTGCCAGAGTCCCGTGCAAGGTTAATAGAGTCTATAAACAAGCGAAGGGCAGTGATGGTACTATGCCCGGGATGGAAGCCATGCTGTGTTGGGGTTAGTAGGTTATTTTGGGTCAAATAAGATATCATTTAGGATTGTGTTGATTAGCTCCACCCTATGAGGTAACTTGTGATGATTGCCCTGGCTAGATACAGAAGTAGAGGGAACCAGTGCTGTCACAGTCAAAAGAGAGATACCAACAAGATTTTGGAAGCATCCTGTTGAATCTTGAACAGTACTTTCAGAATGAGAGGAAGGGGAGGGAATGCATAAAAAATACCCTTCCAAGAAAATGAGAGGGTGTCCACCTTCCACACCAGAGTACCTGGGACTCTGGCACAAAACAGAGGAAGTTGTCTGTTCGGTGGGGAGGAAAAAATATCCACTTGAGGAGTACCTCACTGGTTTATAATGTACAGAAACACACCCCTGTGAAGCATCCATTCATGGGACTGAGTTAAGGACCTGCTCAGAGTGTCTGCCACAATTTTCTGACTGGAAGGGATATAAAGTGCTTGAAGAGTCACTTGATACTTGACAGCAAGATCCCACAACTGGAGTGCCAACCAGCTAAGAAGATAAGATCTCATTCCTCCCTGTTTGTTGATATACCACATCACTGTGACATTGTCTGTGAGAACCTTGACAGGCCATGGAGAGAAAAGAGGATGAAAGGTCTAAAGAGGCAGAAGAAGAGCCCTCATCTCTTTGACATTAATGTGCTCCTTTTACTGATGATGCGACCACACACCCCTGTACTTTTAGGGGAACCAAATGTCACCCTCCCATCCCATGTCTGAAGCTTCTGTGAACAATTCCTGAGAGGGAAGAGGAGAATGAAATGGGATCCCTGAATTCAGAGACAGCTGCTGAATCCACCAGTGAAGTTCCTGTCTGAGACAAGGAGGAAGAAAAACTACAAAGTCTAGACGATGTGCATTTTGGAGCCACACTAACTTCAGAAACCACTGAAACTTTCTCATGTGAAGTTTGGCCAGAGGGAGCATTGGAATGGGGGATGCCATGAAACCCAGAGCTCTTAGAAACTCCCTGGTGGTGATGGAAGCCAGATGAAGAAGAGTTTGAAAGAAGGAAAGAGAGTTAAGGCCTTTGGGGGGGTCAGGGATGCAAGCACTGGCACCGTCTGAATCCTGTAACCCAGAAAAACATGATCCTGAGAAGGATTCAGAGAAGACTTTTTAAAATTTATAGTGAACCCCAGGCTGTGAAGAAAGGAAATGGCAAAATGAAGATTTTTCAAAAGGGTCTCTGGTGAGGATGCCTGAATCAACAGGTCACCTAAGTAAGAAAATATCTGTATCCCTCAAAGCCTGCAAAAAACAATCACAGGAGCAAGGCACTTGTTGAAAACCTGTGGGGCAATGGAAAGGCCAAATGCAAAGCAAAGAACTGAAAATGCCAGGAAGCGACAGACAAAAACTTCCTGAAAAGAGGATGGATCAAAACATGTAGATAAGCATCTCTGAGATCCAGAGACACCATATAGACCTGAAGGAGCAAGACAAAAACAGAATCTGAAGGGACAACATCCAAAAGGAAAGCACTTTTAGAAAAAGATTTAGATGAGAGAGGTCTAGAATAGGTCTCCAAGTGCCCTCTTTTCTGGGCACTAGAAACAGTCTGGAGTAGAACCCTTCCCCCTTTGGGACACAGGCACCTCTTGAATAGTACCCTGAGTCAAGAAATTTTGAAGAACCTTTGGGAAGAAGGGCAGTTGTTCCTGAGGAGGCTGAGGAATGCCCATAAAAGGAGGAAGGGATTTCCACATCATGAATTACCCCGGATGAATAATTGACAGAACCAAAGAATCCTGAGTGATCTGAAGCCAAACAGGAAGAGAAAGAGAAAGACGAAGAGAAAGAAGAATACAGCAGGGAAGACATGGATAGTCATACAGCACCTGGTTTGTCCAGTAAGGAAAGCTTCGAAGTCCATGAAAACTGAGTAGCTTTAGCAGGAGGAGCCCGTTCGCCACTCTTCCTATGTTTAGTAGAAGGGCAGGATTGCCTAAGAAGAAAGGCAGGCTTAGCGGGGTAGTTTCTCTGAAATTTAGGCACAGGAGAAACAAATACATGTTGTAAGGCCTTACCCTTATCCTGAAGGGACTTAAACAAGCAGCAGCTTCCCCAAACAAAAGTTTAGAATCCAGAGGAGCATCCATCAACCTAGCCTTAATATCATCGTGTACAGGTTGAAGCCTAAGCCAAGAATACCTCTTCATCACTGAACCAAAAACAGCATCCCTAGAAGAGGCATCTGCTGCATCATAACTGCATTTAATAGAACGACAAATGACTTGAGAGGAAGTCCCTAGCAAAGAAAGAACAGAAGTTTTACCCTAAGAGTCTGGAAAATCAGAAATAAGTTGACAGGCCTGAGAAAGAAGAGCCAACACATACCTAGACTTAGGGATCATATAATTAATAGCCCTAAAAGCTGTGGATGTGTCACAGGGGAAGAGACCCCTTGATTGGCAGGCATTTCTTCTTCAAGTCAGCCACTGCAGATATCTGTAAAAAAGAAAAGTTAAAAAATGTTCATCATAAGACATGGTATCTATAAGAAAAGATGATTTTCTTCCCAAGCCAAAAATTATTATAGACAATCAGTCCTGGTACACAGAACATAGTACCTGTAAATCGGGACAGTCATTATTCCTGAGGAAGACATGTCAGAGGATTCTAATATAGAGAGAAATAGGACTTAATCTCCTGCAGATTCATAAGCTCAAAACACTGATGTTGAGGAAACCTTCTCCTTAAATCCTCCTTTGGAGAAATTTTATTTTTCTCACATTAATTCCAGGATGAATGAGGTATTTTTATGGGAGCAAAAGTATGTTCCGCCTGAATTAAGAACATACTATATGTTATAGGTGGAAATGGCTCATTATGTGCCAATTCCTTCTCTAGTGCTAGCCTTGGAGCAAGTATATAATTCTCCCTGTAGAAACCCATATTCACAAATTTCAGTTCCCAAAAAGAAGATAGGCTTTACAGAGTTTCTCAAACTTGTTTTCTCTTGTTTCTCACCTTAGTTCAGACCAAGCAGTTATATCAACATCCACACCTGCAGAGAGCAGGCTCTTAGTCTCATCTAGTCCTTCCACTGTGGACAAGGAAGGGCAGATTTTGGTCAGATTCACTAAGAGAATTTTTCTCCTTTACTTTGTCATACAGAATGTGTAACTATCAGGACTATATGTGAAAGCTTGTGCTTTTTTTTTTTTTTTTTTGTATAGACAGTTTGAGAGACCACCTGGCTACCACTCTTTCACCTGAAGGTAGTGCCTATCTCATCTATGTTGTTTCCAACATTTCCCAGTTATCTCAACATGCCTTAAGTAACGTGTGTATGATTGTGCAGATACTGTGTTGAGGGCCTCTCCTTCTGCTACTGTTTTAAGGAGGTATGCATAGATAAGAATTTGAAATCAAAAGTTTTCTGATGAGGTAAAGTCTGAAATTTTGAATTCAGCATTAGATAACGGTTTTATTTGGCCCATTAGCTACTCAGGTCCCGAAACAATTTGATGAGAGAGAGATTAATTCAGGAAGTTTCTATGATTTTTCATCTCCCCCACTTACAAATCTCCCAGACCCTCTTTCACTTTCAGGAAAAGCAACAAGCAGTTCCTGCTTTCTCAGACTGAACAATGAAACAAAAAGTGATGGTTGTAGAGGAACAAAAAAAACAAGGATCCTTTTCAAAAAAGGGACTGTCTGCAACTTCTGAATGACTATGCCAATATTCTTCCTTTCTTCCCATCCCCCCTGCTGCTGTGTCTCAAAATCTATCCCAACAACTGTCACTGTACATTCCCCTTTGGCTACAGACTGTGACAGCCTCATGGGTGTTAAAAGTGGTTCAGAAGGGATGCAGTTGACACTGGATACAAAAATCTCCTTTCAGGGGAGTTTCTCCTCACTGCCCAAAGCAGAATTATTTTTTTCTTCAGGTTCTTCAGCATTTGCTCACCCTAGGAGTCATAGAACCAGTGCCATTAAATCAAAGGTCAAGAGACTTCTATTCCAGAATTTTCCAGTACCAAAGAAAGTGTCTTCTTGGAGATTAGTTCTAGATCTTTCCTATCTAAAGCCATACATGAAAGTTCTAAATTTTAAGATGTTGACCTTTCAGAGTCGGTTACCTTTAATTCTCCAGGAAAGCTTTATGGCATCTAAAAGATATGCATACCATCACATTCCCATAGCCAAAGGCTTCTGGTCACACTGTCAGTTCTCTGTGTTACCCTATGTTTATCTGCTGCTCCAATGGTGTTTATAAAGTGTCTAACTCCAGGCATAGCAGAATGAATGGTGCTCACATTTTCCTTATTCAGAGGACTTATTTATCTTTGCAGAGGCTTCTCCCAGATGTCAAGAGTCATTAGTATGGGTTTCATCTCTTCTGACCAGTCTGGGATTCCAGGTAAAGATTCAGAAATCCTCTTTGACCTTGTCACACAGGATTGTCTTTCTAGGACGTCTTACAGAAACTCTGCAGCAAATGGCCTTTTTGACACAGGAGAAGATGTATTTTTTTATCTAAAAGCCTTCCTGAGCCTCTCAGCTAAGTGTCCGACATCAAACAGAGAGTTTTTCAGGACTCTGGGATTCATGACATCTATGATTTTCATGATTCCTTTTACCAGGTTACACACATGAGAACGATTCAATGTTATCTAAAAAACATATGGACTTGCATCCTCTAGATTTTCAGATACCAGTCTTGGGCTTTATAAAAAGGTAACTGCATTGGTGGACTACAGATACAAGCACATGCAGGTCTCCCCTTTTCTCCTCAACCTCCAAGTCAATCTGGAAATACTGATGCTTCAGATTTTGTTTGAGGAGCAATATCCATGAGGGTAAAGGTGCAAGACCTTTTCAGATTCCTCAAACATACCAAATTGCATAAATATAAAAGAGATGTTGGCTGTGATCCATGCCTTAAAACTTCTTCATTATCTATGGTTCCCAGGGCCCCTACAGGTAATTACAAACAAACCACAGAGCTGTGATATATAAGCAAGGAAGACGGCACAAGGTCATAGCCTGTATGCAGATGGCTATGCTCATTGGGAGATAGCTCTACAGCACAAGGTCATAGCCTGTATGCAGATGGCTATGATCATTGGGAGATAGCTCTTCAGCACTCTTTAACCCTCCAAGCATCTTGCATTCTGTCAGAGCAAAACATAGTGGCAGACAAGCTGAGCAGGACCAGAACAGACCCTCATAAGTGGAAATTGACTGGGGGGGGGTTCTCCAGGAATTAATCCAGTTGTGGGGAACACAAGTAGATATGTTTGCCTTCATTCAAAACAGACAATTCAACATATTCTGTTCCAGGACTCCATGCAAACAGGCCTTGGACGGGAATGTTCCTTTATGCATTTCTACCCTTTCCACTGATATCCAGGGTAATTCTAAAGATTCAGTTTGGAATTAGCCAAGGGCAGTTACCACAAGCTTCATTTCAAAACTGGGAGTTTGATACACCACAGTTTTGAACATCTTGAACTAACTGCCTGGATAATTCAATTCTAATACCTTTTAGGCACTTATTTTCAGAGGACGTGCTGCAGGTACTAAAAGAAGCAAGAAAATCTGCTACTAGAAAATTTTATATTGGCAAGTGGAAGAGATCTGCTAGTTGGTGCCTAGCCAATAACTAGGGCCTTATCAGGAGGTATGTACCACTGGTGTTCAAATATTGGTTACTAACCCTTGGCCTTTCATACTGTTCTATCAAGGTACAGCTTCCAGCCATTTCAGCATGTCTCCCCATAGACCCTCCACTTTCTTCAATGTTTTAGTAAAACAGTTTCTGAAATGAGTGTTACATCTGAGACCACCACACAAACAATGTGCTCCTTCCTGGGATCTTAACTTTGTGCTTCTAAAGTTAATCGCACCTCCATTTGAACCAGCACATGAGGTAGATTTAAAGTTCATTACATGGAAAACTGTTCCCATTGCTCTGACATCTGCAAGAAGAGTATCCAAGTTGCAAGCTCTCATGGTGGGTGAAGCCTGTTTGGTCTTCCATATGGATATGGTGTCATTAAGAACAAATCCCTCATTCATGCACAAGGTTGTTTCAGAATTTACCTTCAATAAGGCCATCAGTCTCACTATTTTCTATTGTTACCCTAAGAACCATGAAGAATGGATTCTGCATACTCTGGGCATGCATGGGCAGTTCAGGTACTATCTTGACAGAACCATGTCCTTTAGAAAAGATGATCAACTGTTTATTTCTTATGTCAGGACTAAGAAAGGACAACCTATGTTCATAGGTTCTTGAGTGAATACTAGGTTAACTGCCCTGAGGGCCATTTTAAGCCTAGCCAATAATCTGAGGTCAGAATCAAACCCTGTACCTTGTAGTACCTTAACCATTATGTCAAACCCACACATGTCAAAACAGATTATTTCCAGATGGCTGTCCTCAGCTGTTGCCTTTTCTTATATCCGCCATGATAAACCAGTCCCAGGCAGTATCAAGGTGCAATGTATGAGGGCCTTGACCTCTTTGATGATGTATTGGAAAGGGTGGACCCTAGAAGCATTCTAGAGGCAGCTATGGGGTCCTATGTACATACGTTTACAAGGCATTACAAACTGGATTCATTTTCTGGATCCAGGACTGGCTTTGCTAGGACCATTCTCGACGGGCTCCTGAATCCACATCCTTAAAAAAGAAAAATCTGTGGTATCCCACAACGTCTCAGAAAACCCAGTCTGCAACCTATACTGGGTCAAAAACAAACCAAGCAGAAACTTTGCAGCATGGAAAGTATGAAGTTCACTCCTTGAAATATGTTAAATAGATATTTCAAGGAGTGAACTTCACACCCTTCACACTGCAAAGTTTCTGCTTGTTTTGAATCCACATCTTTTCTCCCCCAAGGTTGAATAAGCTTTGGCAATCAATGTATATAGCCTACAGGATACTGCAGCAGTGGGAATGATGACTATGGCACAGTTGTGTAAGCTGCACTTACCCATAACAGTAGCTGTTTGAATACCTCACTACTGTAGTAGCCATATCCACTCTCTGTTCCCATTAGTATTGTATATAATAAGTATTGCAAAATAGTTTGGTAGTTATTTCTTGTTTGTTTAGTTCAGGATGAATATGATATTTCTTAACTTTTAGTCAAGAAAGTCCTGAAGATTTTCCACTCTTGACTGCTGATTTTCCCTCCTCAGGACTGGCCAATCAGCAGTCAAAATGAAAGTGTGGGAGGAAGCTAGAGCAATTGAAAGGTGGATAGTTGTTGTGTCTTGGGCAAGACACAATAAGCATAGCCTAAAGGCTACTGCAACAGTGAGAAGTTCAAACATCTACTGTTATGGATAATTACAACTTGTACATCTATACTTTCTTCAGTGTACATTATACTCTGATGCTTATGGGCTTTGAATTTTTAGTTTTTATATATGAAGAAACAATTGCCTGCATACTGGAGTCTTATATTATTCTCTTTTTACTGTTCTATTTATAGGTTCATAGGTACTAAGCTAACGACCACAAGGGCCTTTTTAAACCTAGCCATGCATCCCAAATCTCTGACAAGTTCTAATACCCTTGATAAGTGTTAGCATGGGCCTGGGAGATGAACCATTTACAGGTTACCTGTTGGCATTAGAGACATAGGTGCCAAACCAGGGATGAATTTCAAATTTCCCATCCAATTGTCCAAGTTGCACTTGAATTGGGTTAGGGAGAAACTCTGCTTCACATGCCTGTTCCATAGACGGGTAGTCTCTAGGATACATACCTATCTCTCCAGCAGGTCCTATTTATATCACAGGCAAGGTTTAAGTCTTTAGAACAGGTAATTTTGGTGCTGTTTATTTTGTGGATATGCAGAAGGTCCATCAGAGTGGGGTGTGACAATGCCCTGTATGTCAGGCATAGATCTCCCCTCAAAAGCCTGTAGGAGACAGAATACAGGGATAGGGCCTTGAGGTGGTCTGCATAGGACATTTTACATATGCCCTGTATTCTTTTAGTGAGGAACCTATGTGGACATTCCAGTTGTTGGATATGCCTGGTTAAGTACATATCAATGTACATTGTACTCGATGATAGGTCTGATGAATGCTGAATAAAATGGAACAATGACTTTCTTGGACTGGGATACCATACCTTTGTTTATAAGTTGCACAACATAGAATGATTTCCTCACCACTGTAGACATGTGATGATCAAAGGCTAGATTACTATCTATGTGTGTCCTTAAGTCCCTGATTACTGGGTCATCTCTAAGGGGTGTGTTGTCAATATGATAGTTACCAAGGATGGATGACGTCATAAAGGATACTATTATGCATTTCTTGGCATTTAGATTTAGTCCATGGCTCTGACACCAGTTGTTTGTCTGTGTCAGCCCCTCCTGGAGAATATTTGTGTCAATGTGAGATTCAATAACTGCTCCTAATTTACAATCATCTGCAAATTTAGTCAACCAGAGACCATTGACATTGGCCTTGACTTCTGAGAAGTAAATGCCAAAAAGGAGTGGTTCAAGGACTGATCCCCAAGGAACTCCACTTGTTACTGGCCTCTTTGTAGAGGTAGACTCCCTGCTTCTAACTTCCTAGGTCCTGTCTGTGAGCCAGTTGACTGTCCACTGTGTGACATACAGGTTTGTACCTAGCCTCTTGAGTTTGTCAACAATCCCCAAGTAGGGTATTGTGTCAAATGCCTTGGCCAGGTTAAAGAAGGCAGTGTGAACAATTTTGCCCTCATCCATTGCTTTGGTAATCTTCTCAAAGAAGTCCGCCAAGTTGAGTAGGCATGATCTGCCCTTGACGAAATCAAATTGGGTTGTTTCCAGTGTGTGGAGGTTTACTATATCTTTGTTGATTATCTCCATGATAATTCTTTCCATGGCTTTACATATAAGACTAATGAGACTAATGGGTTTGTAGTTTCATTGGTCTGTAGATGGCCCACCTTTGTGCAGAGGGATGACTGTTGCCTTTCTCCATTCACGAGGCACGAAGCCTGTTTGGATGGTACAGTTAAATAGTAATTCCAGAGGCTCTGATAGGTCATGTTTCATGCTATTTAGAATGCATCCTGGGATATTGTCTGGGCCCAATGATGCAGTGTTGTTGGTCTCAGAGACAGCATTAAGGATCTGCTCCCTAGTAATAGTAGGGGAGTTATATTTGATGATATTTCCTTAGGGAAGGTTGAGGGGGAGAGAGGGGTAAAGATGGAGCTAAATTTATCAGCCAGGAGGTTTGCTATATGTTCTGGCTCAGTATAGGTTGTTGTATTTACAGTGAGCTCTGGACACAATTTCTGTATTGCCTTTGATGTTGCGGAGATAGCTAAAGAATGGTTTGTGGTTGTCCTTAGCCTGGGATGCCAAACTTACCTCAAATTTGGCTTTGGTAGACTTTACTTGTCCTTGTTTGTTTAGTTTGATGAGAGTGCTTTTATCCTGCTGGGTGCTGCACCTCCTAATTTTTGCCATGATTTTCTTCCTCCTGTTATACAGCCTATTAATTTTGTGATTCCACCAGGTGGCTTGTTTTTGAGTTAGTTCTGTACCTGAATATTCCAGGTTCAGCTGGGGATCCAGGTTTTATTTTTACTTCAAAGGGGACCATTTTGTGGTCTGACCTTACCAGAGAAGGCATTACAGTAGGGGGTGTGCAGCAGTCACCCATATTAGTGAGGACCAGATCCAGTATGGTTGTACCCCTGGTTGGTGTATTGATTATCTGGTCCAAGGAGTTTGTGTTTACAAAATCCAGGAATCTCTGTGCATGTACATTTGGTGTCGTATAGGATTCCCAATTAATAGTGGGGTAATTAAAGTCACCCATGAATATGGTATTGGGTTGGATGGTTAGTGTTTCTAATAAGTTTAAATATATGGGTTTCCTGGGTCATAGAGGGGAACCTATAGTTTGTAAGGAAGTGGTATTGGATTTTACCTATGGTGATTTAAACACGGAACAGCTCAGCTGCATTGTCTTGTTTCACCAGCATTGAAGTATATCTATTTTTGATGTAAATGGAGAAACCTCCACCTTTACTCCCTGCCTGTGTAGTAGCTGGCCTAAATGTGTGGAAGTTATTATAACCTTGCACTGTTGGTGTGCACTCTGCAGCTTTAAACCATGTTTCTGTGACCGCACAGACATCAGCATTCTCTAGGGTAGAGAGAGCTTCTAGGGAGTGGAGCTTTTTGTTTAGACGCCTAGCATTGAGTAGTAATACCTTTAGATTTTCTTGGTTTTGATTCGCTATGTCGGAAGTACTTTCAGTTTGGCATTGTCTAAAAAAGGCACTATGGGGGAAAACATTGTTTTAGCTAATATTCGAAAGCCTAGAGAGGAGAGGTACAGACCATCACTGGCAAAGCAGCATGGTCTGTTGACCATCTCCTTCCATGCTGACAAATATTGCACCCCCTTAGACTGACACCAGAAACTAAGCCAATTATTAAAGTCAATCATCATTTGCTCGTATTGTGGCGTCATCCTTGGAGAACGTAAAATGCTGCTCAGTGCTAGGCTCATACCAGCCTGAGAAACATATTCCGAAAGTTCCATGATGCTCTCTTCACAGAGTCTAAGGAGGTATGTGTCAGGTCATTTACTCCCACATGGACTATGACTGAGTCATATTGGTAACTGTGGTCCAATGACTTGAGTCCATGCATAATGTGGCAGATCCTTGCCCCTGATAAGCAACTGACCGTAACTTTCTCCTTACTCAGCCTGGTGAGAGGGACATCAGTGTGTCTTGCGATGGAGTCTCCAATGACTAGAATGTTGTATTGTATGGTGGCTTGCCTTATGAGCTTAGAGGTAGAGGCTCCATGAGATGTAGCTGTATGTCTTGATGTGGGTGTTGTTTTGAAAGAGTGCATTTGGGGCTGCTGAAGGTATTTGTTATGTGTATTTCATCTAGGAGGTTTGTGTGGTTTAGGCAGGTTACATGTCACTGCCTCAGCATATGTGGGTCGATATGTCTGCTTTGAATTGTGCATGATGTGTGCAGCGTGCATACTACTGACAACCTTATTGACATTAGGAGTACTTTTATGTGAGAGCTTTACCTCCAGTGACACTGTCTAAATACATCTCTCACATACCATATTAGTTTGTTTGAGAATTAACTGGTTGTCAGTACACATGAGGCAATTTCTACATTGCCTCAGGATGCCCATATCCACCAAGCCAGTAATGGAGACAGTAGGAAAGTTCATATCCATGACAACAGACCCTTTTTTATTGATTAGACAGTTGGAGTGAGAATATCAATTACTGTCAGGAGTATCTGGTTTGCAACTATGTGGACAGTGCTTGTCACTGCAAACTAGTTATCCTGTGTGCAGCTAGGTACTGGAGAAATTTAAATTGTGCTTTTTCAGGAAAATGTCACTCAAGGTATCTGAGTCTGTACATAGCATTGCCAAACACTTGAGAAGAAACTAATATGCAGACCCTGAAAATTTAAGGATGAAGTATTTAGGCAGATAATCTAAAGTTAGAAATAAGTTTAAATATTTCATATATTACTTTACAGCTTTCTGCACTGGCTAAGGTTTCCATCTCTCCATCTACCACTATAACTAGTAAAGTTACTCATCCTCTCCTCTTATTTTCTGTCCTGTATCTCTTTGCCACTTTCCTTCCTCATGCCTACTCTCAGGAACTAAATAATCAAATATAGGTAGAAAGACGCATTCATAGATTCATAGGTTCATAGGTAGGTACTAGGCCATCTGCCCAAAGGCATTTATAAGCCTAGCTGGAATGTATTGGCTTTCACCGACCCCTTAAATTAGTTCCCTGTGCCTCTGTCCAGCAGAGCCATTAAAGTGATCCCTGGGGTAAACTTTCTGTTTCCCATCCACTCATCAAGGTTTCTCTTGAAGAGGGTTAGTGAGGAGCTCTGCCTAATGTAGATTGGAATCTTGTTCCAGAGCATGGGAAGTCTCTGGGACAGGAATCTATCCCTCCAGCACGTCCTATTTAGTGTTGTGGTGAGGTTAGAACCCTGGAGCATGTGGCTCGAGGGGATATGGTTTTCTTTAGGTGGAGCATGTCCATCAATTCTGGGTTGGACATGGACTTGTATGTCAGGCAGAGATCACCTCTGAGTAGGCGGTATGCAACCGAGTACAGTTGGAGTTTCTTCAGTCGAGCTGCATAGGGCATCTGCTTGAGGCCAGTGATCCACTTGGTGAGGTACTTCTGTGGTCTTTTCAGTTGTTGCAAGTGTCTTGTAAGGTACATCCCAAATGGGGCATTGTACTGTATGATGGGTCTGATGAATGATGCATAGAGGGGCCCAATGACCTCTTTCGATCTGGATGCAAACCCTTTTGTGATTAGGTGGGCCACATAGAAGGATTTTCTAACCACTTTGGCAATGTGATTATCAAAGGAGAGGTTACTATCTACTTGGGTCTCCAGATCCCTTATTATGTCTTCCGTATTTAGGGGGCTACCACCTATGTGGTAGTTTGTGGGTACTTTGTTTTTTCCAAAGGGGATGACTATGCACTTTTTGACATTTAGCTTGAGGCCATGGTTTTGACACCAGGTATCTGTCTCAGTGAGACCCTTTACATCTATTAACTGCCTGCATAAATACCCATTTCACCTTATCGCTTTCACAGTTCTAGGCTTAGATGTTCTTTGATCCATTTTTTATGACTTCCCCTTCCACTGATGTGCAACCAATTCTTTCCAGCAAAACTGAATTCTCTAACACAAATATTGTAGGAGTAAGGTTACAGCTTTCCAACATATATTTTCATTTTATGCACCAAGTCAGAACAAATCACTTTCAGACTAATTTCTATATATTGCTTAAAAGAACAAATAAAGCACAAATACAATGTTCTCATCAATGCTGGAACATCTTATAAATGCAATCACAAAGTGCATTTTAATGTTACATATTCTATATGGCCTAAAATGCAGCTTGCAAATATGTAACAGTCTGAATTAAAACAGTACAGACATTTTACATTTACATTTTAGGCCAGTTTTCTCCACCCTGGCACCACAGAAAGTGTGGCAAGTTTACAGCCAGTATTTCTGTACAGGAAAATGATTCACATGCCACCAACTCATTTACTTTGACTCTGAGAGTGGGCTTCTTAAAGGTGAGTACAAAGCCCCGCCCCCATGTGTGTGCGTGTGTGTGTGTGCGTGTGTGTGCGTGTGTGTGCGTGTGTGTGTGTGTGTGTGTGTGTGTGTGTGTGTGTGTGTGTGTGTTAAAGAAATGGAAAGATGGGTGCAAAACATTTTTTGTGTAAGAAAGTGAGGTATTTTCCCCAAGATGACAGAACATCAGAATTAGACTAAATAAAGTAGATATAAAGGATGTAAGAAAGCTTGCTCCCTGTAACACCACCTACTAAACGTATTCCTCATCTCACCTCCATATAGCTATTTGCCAATCAGAAACCCCCTCCCCTTTTAGGTCAGTACGAGTACCTCTACCTCCTGCTACCTCAAATGACCCAGTCCCTGTCTCAACTCTATTCAACACCCACTTCATCAACACCATCACCTCCCTTCTACACAACCAACCCAGCCGCTCACTATCCCCACCCCAGCCAGACAATCTCAGACCTTTCTCCTTCCCACGCATACAAACTAAGTACATAAAAACCCTCTTGTCCAAACTTAAACCATGCTGCACAGCCGCAGATAAACTCCCTAATGAATTTCTGAAACTTGCAACCCCATCAATTCAGGGGTGTAGCCAGAGATTTACATTTTGTACTCAAACCTAATGTTGCTGCCCCCACTACCCACTTGTCATTTTAAAAATATACTCAGCCCTCAACATGCCACCCCCAGATACATGGCAAGAAGCATGTTATTTTCAACTGTTACAATTTATTTCCATGAAAAGCTAGTTTTAGAGGTGTATTCCTTTTGCACAAAAATTCTTTGTGTACCACTATACTGTGAATATTCATTTACACAGTTATAAACATTCTGTGCTTTTTGAGTGTTGGCATTTGCAAGAGATCCTCAGAAAAAATGTACTCATTTCAATACACTGAGTATGCCTAGCTACACCCTTGCATCAATTGCATACCCAGTTTCAATCCTGATCAATCACTCTATTAAAGAACAATATGTCCCACTCATATGGAAAATATCTCATATTATACCTCTCCACAAAGGTGGCCCCTCCAAAGAACTAACCAACTACCATCCCACAGTCATACTCCCCCCCCCCCTCGCAAAAATGTTAGAAAAATGCATCCACAACCAGCTCATAAACTACTTCCTTAACAACAACCTCATTTCCAACTCTCAGCACGGTTACAGGCCTAACCACACTACCAGCACTGCCCTCCTAACCTTTATTAACATCATCCACCACCTCATGAATGATGGCCTGCATGAATCCTCAATATTCTTATACATGTCTGAAGCCTTCGACACCGTATCCCACAAGCTTCTACTAAATAAATTATCCTACAGCCTTAGCTTATCCTCGCTAACCTGGTTCCACAGCTACCCAACTGTCAACACACTACAAAGGGGGAAATCTCACTTTCCCCCATACTCCCCATCTCCATGGGTGTACCCCAAGGGTCCATTCTCTGTCCACTCCTCTTCATCATTTAGTGTCAATTTTACCCCTCTCTCCCCCACCAAAGGACCAATCACAATATCAGTAGATTGCCAGGCACCCAGTATTACTGCTGCACGGGGTAAAACAGCACTGTCCAAGGCCAAGAATACAACTACTATGGGACCTGACAATATCCCTGGCTGTGTTCTACATGAACTACAGAGGGAACTGGCACCTCACCTGTGTGCTCTGTTCAATCACAGCCTCACCTCAGGCTTTGTCCCTACTGAATGGCACACTGCTACAGTCATCCTTCTCCACAAAGGAGGAGTGACTACAGACCCTGGGAACTATCCCCCCCATTAGCCTGACAAGTCTGATATGCAAAGCTATGGAACGCATCATCATAGACCTAATAAAGATATAGGGAACCTCCAACCTCTGGATCCCACACAGTTTGGTTTTGTGAAGGGTAGATCATGCCTGCTCAACCTGGTCAACTTCTTTGTGTCAGTCAACAGAGCTGTGAATGAAGGCAAGGTGGTTCATACAGACTACCTTGATCTGGCTAAGGCTTTGATACCATTCCCCACTCAGGAATCATAGAAAAACTCACTAAGCTAGGCATCAACCCCTATATCACTAGGTTGGTTGCAAATTGGCTCACAGATAGAACTCACAGTGTGAAAGTAGCTGACTCCAAGTCAGATTGCTGACCAGTCACGAGTGGAGTCCCACAGGGTTCGGTCCTGGGTCTTCAACTGTTTGGTATCTACTTCTTTGAAGTCCAGGCCAACACAAAAAGACTCTGGCTGACAAAGTTTGCAGATGATTGCAAGTTGGGAGCCATAATTAACTCCTCAAGTGATGTTGACATCCTACAGAAAGGCCTCACTGAGGCCAATGACCAGTGTCAGAATCATGGCCTTAAGATCAATGCCAAAAAAATGTGTCATCATTCCCTTTGGGAAAAACCCATTCCCCATGAATTACCACATTGTTGGTAGTCCACTGAACAAAGAAGGTGTCATAAGAGATTTGGGAACACAGATTGACAGCAACCTTTCTTTTGACCACCACATTGCCACTGTGGTCAGAAAGTCCTTCTATGTGGCACATCTCATTACTAAGGGTTTTGCATCCAGGAAGAAAGAGGTCATTGTCTCACTCTCCTCTTCCCTCATTAGGCCAATCATCGAGTACAATACCCCATTTGGCATGTACCTCACTAGACACCTGCAACAACTGGAGAGGCTGCAAAAATACCGCACAAAGAGGATCCTAGACCTTAAACACTTGTCCTATATGGACAGACTCAAAAAACTCCAACTATTCTCTGTTTCATATCGCCTACTTAGAGGCGATCTCTGCTTGACTTACAAAGCCATGCCTGACCCAACTCTGTTAGAAATGCTACATCTAAAGAAATCCCAATCCCTCTGCACTACACGCTCCAGAGACCTCAACCTCATTACCACAAACAACAGAACAAGCTGGAGGGACAGGTTCATAATCCACAGACTGCCCATGCTGTGGAATAGACTTCCCATACATGTCAAGCGGAGCGCCTCACTGGCCCTCTTCAAGAGAAATCTTAATGAGTGGATGGGAAATAAAAAATTCACTCCGGGATCAATCCAGTGGCTCTGCTTGACAGAAGCACTGGGAAATAAGATGGTAAGATGCCAGGGTAATCATATGGGCTAGGCTTGTAAAGGTTCCAGGGCCATTAGCCTAGTACACACCTATGAACCTATGAACCTGAAAGAGAATTCTACAACATGCACCGTATTCAGCTGCACAGTTCCAAGAAGACTGTTTTGTAGCAATTGAAATTAAAGTAAGTAAAGACATGTTTAAACTCAACTTTTTATTCAGGACTGCTGCCCAGAAGCCTAGTACCACAAACTGCTCTTGTTTCAGTAGGCGTACCTGCTTCTTACTCTTTTCTTTATCTGTTTCAACAATAAGCCAAATCATACCACATACATACGTACATATATACATACTCACAGAGTCTTTCTTTTTTCTGCACCTACTTCCTGCTTACCTTCCACCTGCCTACCTCTTCTTAAGAAGAATAAAATCTTCACCACTCCTGCAAAAACAACACACATATGTAATCGCTCTTTCTCTCACAATGTGTTTGCGTGTGTTTTTATATGTATAGCTATATTTCTATACAGGTCTCTATCAGCTTATCGAAGTTTCAAAACTCTGAAAGTCATATGGTCAGGGCCATATGATCGAAGTTTTGAATGGAGATCACAGTACAGTGCGAAATGGAAAATATACCCTTTTCCACAATGTAGTGCAATCTTGGAGTTGGTATATTTAATTAGAAGGGGGTGTGGCAGATGGAGGGGGGCTTCCCCCTGCAAAAATGTTGAAAACAGAATTGTTTTTTTTTTAATGTTCCAGGTTCCAAAACTTCGATCATATGGTCTTGGTCATATGAATTTTGAAGTTTCGGAACTTCGATAATCTGACATAGATCCATATATATATATATATATATATATATATATATATATATATATATATATTATATATATATATCAATATACACTATATCTGTATATATCTGTTTATATCTATATATATATCTATATATCTCACTCTCTCTCTCTCTCTCTCTCTCTATATATATATATATATATATACATACATACACATACATAGCATGGAGACACACACACACATGCACGCATGCGCTCCCACGTACAAGGGTCCCTATCAAAATATCAGCACTTGAAATGCTGAGTGGCAAAAAGCCAAAAAACAAACTGAACACCCAGAAAGGAGTGATTCTCGAAAAGTACTCTTCTTCTTAAACTTCTTTTTGCCCCCTCTGCGCCCAGCCACCCCTCAGACTTATATTTGTGTACCAATCCAAGATTGCCATACTTTAGAGCAATAGGAATATTCCAGGAAATGGCATCTCCGACTTGGTATATACAAGTTTGATCTTTTGGCCATTCAGTCTCCGCATTGCAGGGCTTGCTTAGCTAGTCCCGACACTTCAAATAGTTATCCACATACATACACACAATGTATTTTCTGCTGTTTGCTATGACCCATGGGAGTCTACACTCATTGTGCCTTTTCTTCTGTTTCTCTCTTCTTTTTTTTTTCTTTCTTTCTTACTGAATTTCTTTTTTCTTTTATTAGTTAGTGCAGTAATCAAACTGTCTCGTACATAATACATACAAAGCAACACTACATCTTCAGAAGTATACACGGTCTGCTGCTTTCTTCTGCTTCACACACGTGGAGTAATTATTGCAGAGGAGTATGAAATGTTAATGAGAAACTTTCTGTACTCCTGGGTTTGATTCCCTCATCTGGTATTTGCCAACTGTCTGAGTATAAGGAAGTCCCTAAACTAGACACTGCTCTGTGGCAATTGTAAAATTGGACTAGACTCCTCAATGGTCTCCTGGAGTGCAAGGCTAGTAACTACTCATGAACCTGTGATAAGAGCAGTCAATCCACTTTCAGTTGTTGATATCAGGCTTACTCTGTTTGCCAGTCATCATATAATATAAACAAACAATTCATGATGATTAGTCATATGAACTGCACTGGTTGGTGTGTTTACACTCAATATATAGTTTAGCTGAAAACTGCTACACTTGCCAGTCCCAGCATTCAATCATTAACCAGCATGTACAGTTTGTAATCTCTTGATTCACAATTTTAATACGAGTTCACAATGAATGGGTATGAATCAGCAGAGCTTAATAAAATCATTTTCAACTATTTGCTGCAGCCATGGCTTATGACCTTTCCATACACTTTGTGACTCATAATAGTCATTCATAAATCCATAACACTATGGAAAATGTAAGAACAAAAAGTTTCTTAAAAAACAGACCATAACATTATCTTTTAAAATGCATATGCTGTTGGTATACTTACTTGTTTGCAGTCAGTTTTTGACAAGTATGTAATATATTGCTGTTTATTAATTATCTATCATCGTTCTGCTGTTAAGTTTGCAGAGTTATTCCCTCTGCAGTACTCAGGGGTGTCATGTAAAAGTGCATCCTTCATTGACAGGCTCCATTGTTGCACTGCATAGTTTCCATGTTTGATGAATGTTTATCATTGTTGCTGTCTTCCTTGCCTCTCATAATTCACCTTGTATTTATTTTGTTACTTGTGCTTGAAATCCTGTTTTGAACTTTTTAAATATGATCCAGGAATTTATTAAAACTTAACCTGAAAAGGACTTTACTGATAAGCTAAATGAACTAAGTAACAATAATAGCAGTACTACTTTTGAAAGCAGAGACATGATGTCTGACTAGTTGCATCTTTCTGCTTGATCACAAGATGGCAGTACATTCCAAGCTTCTCACTACTCAAAAGTTAACATACTATGGTAAGTTTCTGTCTTTCCTAATATGCTGTAGTTACGTGATATATAGCAATATATGTGAAGTATAATGTTTGTTAATTTGTTAATACAGTTTGATTACTTTTGTATAAATGTAAATTTGCCTATGTCACAAACAATAATTCAATAAAGGTGTTTAAAAAAAAAAAAGAATCCTGTATCCGGAATTCTAAAATGGGGAACATGCAAAATCCGGAAAGCTGACGTGACACACCACAAATGTAAAATTCCAGTTTTCCAGTAAGTTGGGCCTGTCTGTTATCAGCAGTAATCACAGCAACACTTTCATACGTGCTCTGCGGTGTGAAGATATTGTTAAAAATGTTGCGAAGGCCTGCAAATACCCTTGTGGATGGCAGTGAAAAGAAAAGCGCCTCTGTTTATCTGTATTACAGACAGTTAAGCTGTTGGAAAATCTTGACAGCATTGTGAATGTGAAGTGTCTGACTGAGGAGTTTGGTACTATTTACAGCCTAAAGAAACAAACAGAGAAATCATTGAAGTTTTATGCTGTAAGTGATGAACAGAAGTCAGTGAAAAAATAGAAACGCATTGCATAGATTGAATAATGAAGATCTTGATCATGTATTAATGGAGTGGATTAATCAGCATCAGAGTGAACACCTGCCTCTTAATGGCATGCTGATCATGAAACAAGTAAAAATCTATCATGCCTGACTGAATGTTGAAGATAACTATAAAAATACACCAGGGTGGCTACAAAATTTTAAGAAAAAGCACAGCATTAAATATGTAAATATTTGTGGTGATAAAGCATCCGCTGATCACGAGACAGCCAAGAAATTCATTGATGAATTTGCCAAGATCTCTGCCGGTAAAAAACTAACAGCAGAACAAATCTACAATGCTGATGAGACATCATTATTCTGGCATTATCCTTATTGCTTCAGAAAAACACTGACTACAGCTGATGAGAGAGCTCCTACAGCAGTTAAGGATGCCAAGGACAGATTAATTGTGCTAGGATTTGCTAATGCAGGACGCATGCATAATTCTCAACTTGTTGTGGTAGTCATCAACTTGCATCCTCGCTGTTTTAAAGGTGTGAATACCATACCAGTCCATTATTATGCTTACAAAAGGGCTTGGATCACCAGGGACTTCTTTTCTGATTGGTTTCACACAGATTTTTATCCAGCGGCTTGTGCCCACTGGATGCCAAGTACAAGATTTCTTTATTCCATGACAACTGTTCTGCTCATTCTCCAGCTGAACATCTCATCAAAAATAATGTTTAATTACACCCAGTTTAATTCCTACTGTATACAATCAATTTTTATCTTTCTTAGACACTAATAAATCTGACCCCTCTCTCTCTACATCTGTCACCACTGCTCTTCAGTTTTAGTCCAGTACCTACCTCACTCATAATGAAGTTACTCACGAAACAAAGCCTTCAAGCCAGGAAATAGAGAACCTAGACCAGTATGACCTTAACGCAAATTTATTAAATACAAAAGAACAGCGTTTTCGCTACTCACACAAGGTAGCTTCTAATGAAGTTACTCCTTAAACTAAAAACTGCTTCCATAGCTGTAGACCAGCTACCATTAGACTACCTAAAAATGGCTGCAGAAGTCATAGCCTTCCCTGTGTCCATACTAATTAATAGGTCCATAGCAGAAAGATACATCCCATCACTGTGGAAAAAGTCCTACATCATACCTCTGCACAAAGGCAGCACATCTACAGAGTTTAATAACTACAGACCAATAGTAATTCTCACCCCCCTCTCCAAAATATTAGATAAATGCATCCATATGCACCTGATGCAATACCTAACCTCAAATAACTTGCTGTCAGAAACACAATGTGACTTTAGGCCCCAGCACAGCACCAGTACTGCACTACTACATTTTTCCAATGCATATAATAAAGCAGCATAGAAACAAGGGACTGCTTGTGTCCACCGTGTTCTTAGATTTGTCAATGGCATTTGATACTGTCTTACACCAGCATCTGCTCATTTGACTTTCCTCAGGAGGGCTTTGACAGTACTCCGTGTTGTGGTTTCTTAGTTACCTATGTGGAAGGCAACAAGACATTAAATGGAAACAAACCTACTCATCTTTTCAACCAGTTACTACAGGTATACCTCAGGGATCCAGCCGGGGTCCTCTGTTATTTAATATATTTATTAATGTCCTCCATACCTCCACTCACCATGCTAGTTTAGTTCAGTATACAGATGACGAACATTAATATGTGCAGCCTCGACAGTAAATGGGCTCCAAGACATTATCCAAAAATCTTTCCCCTCTGCTGAAACCTGCCTCAATGAATCAAACCTCCTACTCAACCGTAAGAAAATTAAGTTTATGATTTTTACCTCAAAATTTTGCCAAAATCAAAAGTTATCTTTTACGGTAAAGTCAGCAAATAATACTGTCACTGAAACTGTAACTCACAGTAAACTTCTGGGTGTTATAATAGATGATAATCTCAAGTATGGCAACCATTAAATCTACACACCAGAACTAGTCTCCTTTTATAGGATCAAATGGATTCCTTACAGATACTGCAAGAAAAATTCTAGCCACCACCTTCTTATTGCTATCTCTCTTATATGCCTCTCCTATCCCAACAAACTTAAAGAAAGAAAGCAACCTGCCTTCTGCTGCCATAAAATAGCTACATTTGCCAACGATCTCCCTCATAGGACCCACCATTGTCTTAGTGTAAAGCTGTTAAACTGGCTCGAATTACACAACTCCTTAACATATTCACAATTAAATACAGCATACAAACTCATTTTATAATCCAGAAAAATGCCCTACACTATAAAATGTATTACTGCTCTACTATCCAGAAAGGGACCGCCGCTCTATTGACAAATTCTTATTATTTACAGATAAGTCAAATAATATTGCAGGAGACTCAGTCTACTCCCAGTACATTGTTAAATTCTGGAATAATATCCCCACACAAATAAAACTCTCCAACAAACTCAGTAGTTTAAAACCAATGCTTAAACAGCATCTAAACCAGTCCTGGTCCTGTATGTGCTCATCACAAGATTAATACTTTGTGTTCACTGTATGATACTCTCCAAATACTCTCCTTAAACAGAATACTCTCAGCCTGTAACTGAAATGACAAAATAAGTTTTATACCTAACTGCTGCCTTTACAATCCACTAAGCTGCATGTGGGCTTTCTCTGTAGTAACTTCCACCTCTGTAAAACCTTAGACTGTACAAATGTAACTACAGTATGTGTATAAATGTAAATAGAAATGTAATTACTCTGTGTTTAACTGGAACTTAGTATAATGCAATGTAAACAAATGGATCTTTTATCCTCGGGCCTCTACTGAAAATGGATAATACCCAGTCAGATTTTCCCAGTAAACAAAGACAAATAAATAAAAAATAAATGTTTATGTCATGTACTTTCTCCCAAATGTCAGTTAATTAATTCAGTCATATGACCAAGGCATCCTTAGATTAATGAAGACTGATTATAAAGACAATTTCTTGAACAGCATGTTGACAGCAGTGGGCACAGGTGTAGTTGTGATGGTTTCCAAAGAATTTAATGTGAAGGATGCCATATATGCAGCTGCCAATGCATGGAATCATGTAACGAAAGACACCATTGCACATGCCTGGCACAGTCTGTGGCCTGCAACTATATTAAGTGATGCCGATGGACAAAGTGATGAGTCTGAAGGATTCTGCATGTCACATGAGGAAAAGATGATATCAGACCTTCTTAAATATGCAAAAGGTATATATTCAGAATCCGTCAGTAACCTGTAGGAAGTGGATATCAAAGACGTTCTTAACATCACTAATGATGCCCCAGTTTTTCATTCAGTGACCAATGGTATAATAGCTGCAGTAGTTCTGAATCAAGCTG
This sequence comes from Protopterus annectens, assembly GCF_019279795.1. Lineage (NCBI taxonomy): Eukaryota > Metazoa > Chordata > Ceratodontiformes > Protopteridae > Protopterus > Protopterus annectens. The sequence goes on along the minus strand of NC_056738.1, from coordinate 437,809,695 downwards.
ATCATGAATATAATAGTGACAATGAAAATGACATTGTTAACACAGTGAAAAAGGTGCCCATAGATAACATGGTGACATGTGTGATAGACTTACTAAAGGACTAGAGCAGTAAGCATTCATAACAGAACAAGAGATCATGTCAGTGTATAAAATCAGACAGAGACAGCCCCGACTTGTTAATGACTCTCAGCTAGAGCATCTTCTGTGTGGAGACATGCGTGAATGGGCATACTACCTTCATTGAAGGTTGTGCGTTAGGGCTGGCAACTCAGCACATAAAAATCAACTGCCAATCATTAGCGGACCGGAGTTCCGCTGTGTCGACCCCTAACCGGGAAAAGCCGAAAGACACAACAAAAATATATCCAGCATAGTGCTTCCTCATCCCTAGAGCATCCCCTTCCAGGTCCCTCAACTGCTTCTGTTCCTCCTAAAAGTGATGTATGTCATCAATGATGTACTCACTCCTAAAATTTCCTAAGACATACCCCGGGATTCATGAACCTTGCGCCAGGCGCCAGCATAGCGTCGGCGTTATAACGCCAAATATGGCTGCTTAGCGATTCAGGTATGAATGAATTCCACGTGCACTACCGGCGTGCGCCGGACCATCCCCGCCCCCGGCGTAGGTATGCAAAACACACTGTGTGCGGTATTGCACCATGCAAATGAGGGCAATAGCGATCCACGGCGCGCATAGGCGTGGCGTAAGGACGCGGCAATGTAAACCAAAAAAAACGGTTTACATTTACCCAAACATACCGGAGGAGTAACAGAAGGCTGTCAAAGTCAGGTATCATATAGGTGCAATATGCCAATGTGGAAAGGCACCGAGAATGTCCAAAGAAAATATGCACAAAATGTAAAAAATGACATAAATGGCACGTACGTAGAAAGAACAGCAGACCCCGGGATGTGTGCACAGAAGTTGTAAAGCAATGAAATAATATGATAATGTCCGAAAAGAGCATTAGAACACAAATCAGCTGCACAGCCACCACACACCATAGTATGTATGTAAAGCTGCAACCCCAGCGCAATGGTTGTCAAGGAGTGGAGGCGGTGTCCGGCGCCGTAACCAGGTATTAGTAGTCAATTCCATGCAAATGAGGCAGATAATAGTGAATCGCAAAAACGGCGCCAGCGTAAGGATGGAGCAAACGGCGTAGCGGTACTACACCGAGGAGTGGCCTACACGAGATACATGTCAACCACACAGGGGTGTGCCACTGTAGGAGGAAGGATATTGGAGGACAGCAAATCTGGGCTGTACAATGCACATTACAGCATCATGACTGGCGTGTTAGGAAATAGATGCGCTGACAGTACAGAATGCGCGTACAAATGCATGTGCACGAGGGCGACTACGTTCCCGAAACCAGTCATGTGACGGCCTCACCGGCAACAACCAGGGATATAGGAAGGTAATGCGGAGAATACGAGGAAATGCGGAAGCAGTGTAAATGTATCCGTAGCGAGCAATTAACACCAATCAATGCAGGAAGGGCAAGCGCCGGCAGCTGATAAGTCTGCATGCAGACTCCTGCAGAACGGGAAAGGGGAGGCATATGAGAGCAAAGATAATAGGGGATGTAGTAGAAATGCAAAGAGCAAAGAACCGAAATAGCACAGCCAAGTACAGAGGTAGCATAACTGCGGCCGCAGATAAAATGCATCATATGCCATGTGCGTGCAGGATGCAGTAATGTAAGATGCCAGGCGAAGGCAATGCAGGCAACTGTAATGTTACACTACAGGCAGTACCGTTGCAGCTGCAAGCGTAAAACCACGGAAATAATCCATGGATAGACACGCACAGTCACCCCCAGTTACATCACCGGGTATACACCACAACAGTACTAAATGTGAATGCACAACACACAGCGATTTCCCAAACGCCGCACCGTAGGGTGTAAACAGACGGGGAACTTTTAACATGTATATGCTGGGTGCCGCCGTGGCCGTGATGCATAGGTATGTGGCAGAGACAGACGGAGTTGCGGAGGGTGGTGCCGACAACTACCGTAGGCCTCACAGGAGAAGGAGAGTGTTCAGACCAAGGGTGACCTACCAGGGGCTGCGAGACCTGGAGATAGTAGAGCGCTACAGGGTGGACAGGGACACGTTACAGCAAATAGTGGAGCTGTGCCGGCCGCCTGAGAACAAGAGACAACAGAGGGGAGCCCATCCCAGTGGACACAAAGGTATGTGTGAGCTTGCGAATACTGGCTACAGGTACCTTTCAAAGGCCCACCGGGACATAATGGGCATCTCACAGGCATCAGCATCCAGGGTACTACACCAGTTCCTGGATGCCATGTTCCACATGCCCATGAGCACATAAAGTTCCCCACATCTCAGGAGGAGTTGGCTAGCAATATGCGCCGCTTCCACCGTGTGGCACAATACCGGAGGTCCTGGGTGCGATAGACTGTACGCACATAGAAATCAAGTCACCACCTGGGGCGCAGGGTAGGCGCTACATAAACCGCAAGGGATACCCCTCCATCAATTGCCAGGTGGGTGCAATGCGCAGGGCATTATCATGGATGTGTGTGCTGGCAGCCCTGGAAGCTACCACGACTCCCATATCTGGCATGCCTCACAGCTGTATCAGGTATTCGCCAGTGGGGACATCACACAAGGTCACCTTGTGGGGCCTGCTGGCTACGCACTGGAGCCATGGTTGATGACACCCATCAGAAATGCACACACACACATGCAAGAACGCCATAATGAGGCACACGCACAAACGAGAATAATCATAGAGCGTGTGTTGGGATCTTGAAATCACGGTTCTGGTGCTTGGATACATCCGTGGAGCCTTGCAGTACTCTCCAGGCACAAGTGCCCACATATTCATAGTATGTTGTATGCTACACAATATGATTCTGCGGAAACAGCTGCTGCAGGGACATAATGCCGGAGGGCCACCAAGCCCGCCACAACTGCCAGGGCAAGCACAGGCACAGGGCGTCCGGCGCCACGGACACACTGAGCCAGCCCCAGTAGGTAGACAGAGGCGTACCCAATATGCCTACGCCCTGGCAAAGAGGGAACGCATAGCACATACTTTGACAGTGTAGGCCCCATGGACTGACACCTCCTGACCTGCACACACAGTAAAATGGACGCCACACAAACATGTCCGCCCGTAATGTGTACCGTATGTGCGGACGTATGTGTGACTCCAACAAAGGCACCGCCAAACACTGCACACCCAATAGTCAGCAGAGCAGGGAACGCCAACACCTCAACGCGCCGGTTCAACAGCAGTGGGCGTAGCCATATGCTGGCACTCTCGCCGCAAGTCGGCCACACATGTACGCATTTGCATACACAGATACGAAATACATATCAGTACACATGTAGAAATATATGCGCATACACAGATAGAAAGGACAACAGGGTAATACGGAACCCAGGGATGCAAGGTCACAGATAAGTAAGACGCGAAATCACCACATATTAAACATAGTGACCGACAACCAGATCATCCTGGAGGGTGGGCAGGGCAGGTAACGCCAGCCATGGAAATGTTAACCTGCAGCAATACATATCCGCATGTCGGGATGGTCACCGGTCCACGGTACAGTAACGGGATATGTGTAGGGTCACCACCTGTCCCACGTTGTGAGGGACAGTCCACCTTTGGGCAGTTGTGTCCTGCAAAACAATGACAAAATGGCAAATGTCCTGAGATTGTAGGACAAAACCATTTCCCATAATTACTTTATTAGTTGCAGAAAACAGTTATTTTGTAGAAGAAACATCTAAATATGATAATAAACAGAATAAGCAACTGTAATGCTACAGCTTTGTATTCCGTCAAAAAAGTGAATCGCTGTCCTCTGTACTGGCCGTGGGTATGTGTTGGCATGCAAAACCTGACGTACCTACTAAAAATGTCCCACCTTGGCCATTTGAAAAGGTGGCAACCCTACATATGTGCGTGTCATATCCATAGGACATGAGTGCGGAGATACACGCCGCCACCGGCGATGCGGCCAACGTAGGTATTGTGTCCAACCGGTGCGAAAGCGGAAAGCATACCAGTGAAGTGTACGACATTATGAGGAACGTACCTCATCTGGTGTGTAAAACAGTGCATGTTCCTCGCAGTTCCTCCAAGTTCCACATTGAAAATGTCTCTCAAACAACCATTGTTAGGAATGTATATAAATGACATCCTGGTAAATAGAATGTACTCATAGTAAGTTAGTAAAGGTTCTTCACTGTAAGTAAATCAGCATATCATAATCAACCTATGACCTACTTAGCTGAAGTTGTCACTATGCCATTACTATGTGTTCCACATTATGCCCATGTGTTTCACATTACTACTGTGTGTGTTCCCACTCCGAAATAGAAGGTTGACAGCCATGGCGGCAATATGTGTATGTGTGAGGTGAGGTTGTCGTGTGTTCCGCTGTGTGTGTGTAATGTGTGTGCCAGTGTAAACTGTGTATGAAGGTGACATGTCACAGCCGGAGTGTAATAACAGGCGTAGGCATACAGTACAGGAACCATAGGCGTATGTACAGCAGTACCCACAAAGTAGTACCGACATCTCCTCAGTGGCTATGCACGTGGCGACGTAAAATGATGCAAAGCGCAAATGTCCCAAAGTGTACCACAGGGCCATAGCAAACAGGAGATGCAAAGGACGCATGTACAAACCACGACCATAGGTATGGCGGCCATAACGTACACTCCACACGGTCCGTCGGCAACGTTACACAGCATCAGGCATGTACGGCGAAAATACGAATGTGCCATCCTGGCACCGATCGTGAACAGTCACGGTCCGGTAAATACCGCGGTGTGTTCCACGACCGTGACGTAAGCAAGCGGCACACGAATAGGAGGCTACCGGTAGCATACAGTCCGCCCAAGTATAGGACCACAATCACCGTAACTATCAGCGACAAAATGCCAATGGATGGTAGGCACGGACGAACATCCGCAGATATATAACCGATGTGAAGGAGGAATACGTGCAGGAAGCACACATGCAGGCGATACCGACAGCAGACGACATCAACAAAACAAACATTCCCGGAACAACACACAGGTAACCCGCAGCTCCCCAAGCACGGATGGAGCACACACACAAGCATATCTGGTATGTATAAATGCAAGACTCACACCGTACCCGTCACCCACATCCGCAGATATACCCCATTGCACATATCAAAGGGATAACAGCTAAAACAGTAGCAAACACATACAGGCAGTGAATGACAGCGGCATACCCACAACAAGCTCCTGGGAAACACTAGCAGCGGCTCATGCATCCATGCATTCGCTATGTACAGGAAAATAACAGCCATGTAACACATTTGAATGCACAACGCCATCGACAGACGCCGCCAGGACACGGGGACCCACATGTCGAACACAATACCATACCCAACACACACAATCCACGGCTAACACCACAGCGAAATGTACCCGACAACACACATAGCGGATGCAGTCACACAAACATGATACAATACATACCATCCTCACGAAGGTATTGCAAATAACCAACGGCCACACGAGGAAAGAACCATGGCCTAGTGCCGACGCGTAATGAACGAAAGGAAGGGGGATCACCGCTGATATGCGCATAAGTACACACCGAGGAACAGCTATTGGCCTGATTAACCCACATGCATCAGGCGACGACGAATATAAGGAAGACCCCCTGGATATTCAAACCGTATGTTCATACCGAACGCAGACAAAGTAGACAAAGAGAAAAAGGGGAATAGAGACGAAATCAAAACAAAAGGCCGGAAAGGTATGTCGAACCCACGACATGTACTGGTGTGTAACGCACGATACATATGAATCTGTACAGTATGTGAACGGTGTGTGTAGGTAAAGATACCTGTCCATCAGGCAGAGAGGCGAAGGTTGGATATGTAATGCTAAACGCGCAGCATACCAACAACTGTGGACAACGTGTGCACAGCAGTGGGACAACATGTAAACACCGCGATAACCCCAGGGCCGGCTTGCCACCCTTTCAAAAGGCCAAAGTGGGAAATCGTCGGGACACACTTCAGATGTTACAGGTGGACACATACCCATGGTCAGTACAAAGGTTAGAACTCTACTCTTTTGCATAATGAAATGTGTAGTCTTGTAGCAGTTCAGTTGCTTATTGTGTGTCTTGTAACAGTTAGGAATGTACATACATAAATAAGTATGTTATGCAACTCTTACATAAGAATGGGATATAGTGATGTCCCACAATCTCAGGACATTTGCCATTTGTGATACATTTGTCAGGACACAACTGCCCAAGGAGGGACTGTCCCTTGCAAAGAGGCACAGGTGGTAACCCTACCCCAGGTCTGCCATAGGGGTTGCAAACACAGAACAATGCCACCACCCACGCCGATGTTGGCAGTGGATATCCAACACTGACGTGCCACAGCAGGGGATAGGACATTTATGTATAGTGTCACAGCACACATGTGCATGGGCATATACCGTCGATGTCATACGGAATGTGCGCACGACGTGCACCTATCCCACGCAGTAGGGGTGACTATGTCAATTATGTGTAATGCAAAGCTGGCATGATGGATATGTTCACAAATCATAGACAGTATCACAGGCATAGCATGCATGATGGAGCGATGGGCTAATGTTATATACATACACAAGATATGTATGGCCTGCACATATGGGACAATGTAGTAGCAGAATAGGTACCCGAAATGGAGGTAACAGCAAGTGACCATGTCCAAACGTTCCATAGCAGGTGCAATGTGTGCCACAATGATGTCCAGCAGGGCCGTGTGTAAACACATGTGCAATGTACACAGTACTGACACCCCCCCCATGGTAGTGTCCACTGAGCGGCAGAACTGGATGTCAACTGTCATGTCTATACAATACGTCCGCTGTGGTGGTACCATGGGTGTGTCACCCACCAGCAAGGCAGCTATCACACGACTAGTGACACAGTGTGCCCCTGTGGGATGTGCACAGGACCTATGTCCCACAGCATGGTGTGTGTCCAGTCTGTGGATGTCACACAGACGCCCGGGCTGAGCAATGTGGCATGTGTGCACACATGCAGGACTGCTACTCCCCCCCTGCCCACAGCAAACGCCATGTAGGAGTACTACATGCATCAGTACTGTGGAGAACATGGCCCATGGCAGAGTACATTACACCCCTGTGTTAGTGGCATGCAGGTGAGCACAGATGTGTTACATGACTGTCATTTGCATATGTCAACTGTCTGAGCTGGGTAGAGAGCACAGCATGACTATACTGAGACATGTAACGTTGTATCCATTGTGTAAGGTACACCACACATGTGTCATTGTAACACGGCCTGCGTGTACATGTGTGTATGGCACAGGTACAAGGGCACCCAAGGTATCAGCTAGACATACGGTCCAGAAATGTGTAGTCCTGCACATGTGTACCCACGCTTATGGTGTAATATGGCAACCACAGCACCATGTGGGCCATGTGTGTGTACATCAACCATGTACAACGTGATATGCCTGTATAGGGACAGTATCCATGTGATACACACGCCATGACTGTCAGTATGCAAAGGTGATGTGTATGCACTATGTGTGATGTAACTGATGCAATGATATCTACATGATATATCTGCCACACTGACACCTGTATGGGTGTCAGCAACATGAGCAGGATGAGCTAGAATGCTGCCAGGTATGTAGAAGTGGTACATGTAGGCATGTACAGTACTGTGTGACAGCAGGTAGTGTACGTATGCAAATACTGAGCATGAGGGGCCACATGTCTGAGGAACGTGCAATGCCACACGTCCCTGAAATGTTGTAGTCAGCATGATATGCCTGCACCACTGTGTGAACTGTACAGAAGGCACATGGCGTAACATGCCGATACATAGGCGATGTGATGCTGGATGTGTACACTGTCAATAGCATAAAGTGGAATGGTGCTGAAGGGCAAAGAGCGGATCATGTCTGATGTGATACCCTCTGTACCACCCCAACCACCCATGCAATAATATGACAGGTGGCCAGCATGGGATGTGGTGTGCTGTGGTGCACAGAAGCCCAACAAGGGTGCCAGGAAAGGCATGCAGGTAGTCATTGAGTGTGTGAAGCATGTATGTCAAGATGTGGCCCAGTGCCATACTGAATGGCCCAGTCATGGGTGTAGAGATGCAGCCCCATACGTGCAATGCAGTACCATCCATGTGTAGTGTGATAGATGTGGTAGTGTGGTGGTCAGGGTGCACAACGTACATGAATGGGCTAGCAGTCACTGACGTGTGCTGCTGCAGAGACATGTAACAGCCAGGTTGGCGGGATACAACAACTACGGCGGTTAGAGGTGACATTGGGACTGTGTTCCCAGACATAACATGTGCATGACAGTACTATGTATGTGTCCACAGGGTTAATACAATGTCCAGCCAAGGATTGGAACCCTGTAGTGAGTGAGAGTGTGTATTGTTGGTAGGTACCCCATTGGCAGGCAGGATGCCAGCAACATCTGTGTCGTCAATGCCTGCATGACCGTGGTATGCTGCATTGAATGTGGATGTAGTCAAACAGCAGAGACATACCACCACACTGCGTGAGGGCCCACACTGCAATGTCTGGCAGTCATGTGTAGGTAGCTAGCTGTGGAGTATGTCATGCACCAGCAGGACACACCATGACTGTCAAGTGACACACAACACACAGGTGAACAAAACTACCGTGCAACAGCCTGCACATGTGCCCATACAGCACGTGTGCATGGAACAGGATTACCACTGTGGCGTCTGTGAAAATGCCAGCACCACCATGTCTCAGTGTGGAATAGCATGGTCCCTACCAGTGTGTAAATGTAGCAGAAGTGCACTGTGATCACTGTTGGCATAGGCACATAGACTGTCCATCGGACGGGGTGCCATGCCCTCAACTACCTCTGTCAGTGGATGTCAGTAATACCGGCTGTAGTGTGTATGTACCATGCATGCTGCTATGGTTGTGTGCTTAGGGTGTGGCTAGCAGGGATGGTAAGCATGGATGTTCAGCAAACAGAGGGGGGAGGTGTGTAGGCCTAGCATACAGACACATGGAGGTTTGGTGCATGCTGAGGGTAGTGCAGGTATGGTATGTGTCGTGTAATGTGTCACCCAGCTATGCGTACTGCATGGCCAAGCATGTGTGGGTGCGGGAGTCCATACTAGGGAAGGTCGTGTTGCTGGCAATACATAGCAGTAGCAACTGTCCCAGGTGCAATGTACAGCATGCCAACCCGACTGGCATGTAACCTGTGGTGTACAGTGTCTGCACTGTCGCGTGTCACAATGTGTGTAGTGGCCACAAACATGGGTATCTGAACATGGACTACCTATGATGCAATGTGTCATGGGAAAATACAGTATGTGTGTAAATCACGGTGTGGTGTGGGAACCACCCACCTGTGTGTGTTGCAGTCCAGGTATGTGACTGGGAGGTATGATCTGTGTACAATCTGGACTGGCAGGTGTGCCGTGTAGGGCATGGAGGCAGGTCCCAGGCACCGTAGATAAATGACATGTGTGCTGTACTGTGTGTGCAGTGCTACTGTACAGCACAGTGGAGGGTGTAAGCATTGTCACACATCACTGCATGCTGTGCCTACCTGTGACAGCCCTGCCAGAGGCAGACATGTGACACCGCTGCACAGGCAGCATAGCATGAGAAGATGTACATGTGGGCTGCACACCTTAGCCAGATGTCCACACGTCATGTGTGCCACGGTAGTGTGGTTCAACACGACTATCAGACTGGACAAACAGCACATGCCTGCATAACAACAGTATGACCATAGTCAACAGTCCCAGTGACAGAGTAGGCCAATGTAGACTATCCCTGCATGCAGACCAGTGGCTACTGGACACCTGGCTAGACACACACCTGGACGGTTAATCCACCATTGAGCCATCACATGTCCACGTCCATGTGGGCCGTACAATGTCATCACAGGGTGGTCACAATAGCAGGTGGCAAGGCAGACACGGTGTACCAGGTGATGTGTCATGTGTGCATATGTTGAGTAGCACAGCCGTTCACATGTCTGCAACATAGTGGTGCACGATGTATACTGTTACATGATGAATGGAACTGCACTGTCACCCACTACAGGGCCAGCTGGCACAGGTGTGGTGTGACTGGTGTAACCCATGTTTGCACAGGATACACACTGCTGTTGTAGGCAGCCATGCTGGTGGCCACCAGTGATATATGCAGTGGTCATACAAACATACCGTGCACAGTGTTCAGGCAGGAATGTCAATTGTCGTGGACGATGTGCTGCTATGTGAATGTGGGTGTTTGTTGTGAATGTCACACATCCAGAAGACACCATCTGGTGCAGTCATGGTTGTCAACACCGGTACACACATCCACAGCAGTCAGAACCCAGTCCGAGACAATGTGTGTCAGTCACCCTTGTACCGTGTGACATATGTGCACATGGCGGAACACCTCCCACTGTCATCTAAGCTGGCTACATGATGGCTGGAATGTGCTGTAGAAATGTACAATGCTGGTAGCCCAATGAAGTACCTGGAATCAGACACAGTACACTATGTCAGCCATGTAAACCATGCACAACAATGACTGCCCAACAGACACAAACAATGCATTGACACATGGAACATGTGCTCATGACACGGCCACTGAGGTATGTTGCACATATAGATGTACAATTGTCATCTATGGCCATAGCATGGATGCAGACACACATACTCCACAGGTAGTACCATGTGATATAGGTAGGGGGGCATTGCTTGTGTATATGTCACAGTAGATGTACACAGACATGTCCTGCATAGCCGTCATGTAGGGGTAGCTGTGGTATGTCACTACTGGACATGCCCATACAGAGTACCATGTCCCGCAGGAGATGTGTTAGGTGCGTACCACATGTGACATGCTGACAACAATCTGCGATGTGTATGGCTGCCGGTGTACCTGTGTGACAATGTCTGTGATGGGTGCAAAGGCACATAGTATCGTATTGTATGCACACAAGCCCCACATAGCTGCATAGCCTGAACATACAGTACAAGGAGTGTGTGGGATGATAGCAACCCACAGGTGGAGATGGGTATGGACGGCCCACAACCACATGTGTGTGTACGGTGTTCACGTCCACGACACATGAGCATCTGAGAGGCTAGCGTCACAGTTGTACAGGGTCGCATGTACATATGTTCATAACATCCCTGTATGTCCCACCACTGGCCTGTGGACCGATGGACAACAAGCAAATGTGCAGGTATGAGATGTGCACAGCACATCACAGATGCCTACCGTAGAACAGGCCTACCATGTAGACATGTGCACAGTAGGTCTCGCCACCTGCAGTCAAACACGTTAGGTGCCAAACCACACCAATAGTCCGCCAATGACACAGATGGGCGTGCATGCCTCTGTGTATGTATGTCTGTGAATGGCTCCGCATAGCAATATAGCCATGTCACCATTGTGTACAACAATATGCATCGGTCGTATGTGTGAGGCGTGCATCATATGTGTATGGTCAGGTCGGCGTTACCATCAGTGGGCCTGCTATGTGAACATCCATGTCCCCATACATGGATACCTCTGCTGAGGCCAACACCACATTCACACAGGGAGGGATGGCGGTGTGTAGTGCAGCAGCAGACATGTGGGTGGCAGCGGCAATGTATGTACACATATGTGTTACCCACATCAGTTCAGGCAGATATCCATGTGTATGGGATAGCGGTGTGTGTACACATACAGCACTGTGTCGATCAACATCCCAGCACATAGCACCTGCCAGGGCTACAGTGTATGCATGGATGTGTGATACCTGCATGCACCACACACACCCTCAACAAGCAGCGTACAGCATACCTCGCTGGAGGACAGTGTCCACACCATGGTGATAAACATGTGGAATGTCCATTTCACACAGCTATGACAAAAGCAATGGACAGCCACCCTGCCAATACCGTCAGCCCCTGAGTGGGTCACACCCATTGCCATGTATGTGGCATACCCTGCCATATCATGCAGAGATGACCAGCAAGGCTGCATGAGCTATCACAGTCCCACATGGTGCAATGGACAAAAGGCACTCTCACTATCAACCATACACAGTAGTAATGTGGTGGCGATGCACCCTGTCATGTTACAGGTGCTGTGTGATGCTCTGCACAATGTGTGTGTACATGCTATGCATGGCCTTTCCTGCCAATGTGTCATGGTTACACATTGCACCATGTCTATCACATACGTAACACAGGTGAGCTGGGGCAAGTTGTCCAGCACCGGTACAGTGCTGTGTGGAAGTACATGGCACAACACATGCATGTGCAGGTGTCCATGTGTATGTGTACAGTGCCGCTGCTGTCGTTCACAATGGACACAGACGTGATGTGTACTGACATATACACAGTGTACAGGTGAACAGTAGCACAGACGTCACATGGGGACATATGCCAACTGATATTGACATAGGTGCAGCCAGGTACACATGTCCATGGCAGGCTAACATCTACATGGTGCGTGCACAGTGTGATGGGGTGGCACACAGATATGATGTGACACCCAGTGCTCAATGGTGTGAAGCCACAACATCGGCTGTGTCACCGCCACGATGCCCTTCACAGATCACTGTGCAGATGTAAGTACATGTCATAGCAATGCATTTCCAACAGTATGCCAGCACAGCAGTGTGAATGTGACCTGCCACCATCATTATGTCTTCCAGATAATGCCACGTTCCCGGCTTCCACCATTTAGCCGACAGGAGGAGGAGGTCATCATACCATACCTCCAGAGTAACTACAACGCCCTGTTTAGCCATGTGCCACAGCAGGCACAAGAACGGCAGGAGATGTGGGAGGAGTTGTGCAGGAGGGTGAACAGCGTGGGCGGAACCAACCGCAGCTACCAACAAATCCGCAGGCACTGCACAGACCTGATCCGGCATGCAAGACAGCGTGCCGCTGCAATCGCCAGGCAACAACGTGGGACAGGTGGTGGGCCACCAACACAGCCCCCCTCACAGCTCCCCAGGCGCTCCTGGCCAGTCTGGGGACACCCGCGGAAGAACACGCAGAACCACTTGCGTCCATCGTGGAGGTGGGTGTCTCGCGCGCTATGAGCCTGGAGCTGCATGGTAAGTCAGTGTTGCATGTTTGTATGATAGGCGACGTGGGTGTGGGTGTCATAGTACAACACATGATATAGCAATACATGCCAGGTATATGGCCACACAAGATGCAAACCATTGTATGCTATGTTGTGTTAGCAGACATGTGCATAGCACATGCAACCACACACATGCATGATGTGTCATGCACAGTGCTGACCGTGGAGATAGTAATGGCTAATGTGTATACCTTTGTGTAATGCCTTTACAGGTGCGTCTGGCGTAGCAAGGCCAAGGGACTGTTGCAGGTAAGACTGTTGCCAGTCAATCGCATGTTCTGCTGTATTGATATTCACCATGTGTCTAGGCATGACATGCACACCTGTGTGACCCCTGTCACGGTATACAGCTCGCACCACCCGACATACACACCACCCATGTACAGTAGATACACCCGTTACCAGGAGTGGTATGACACCACACAACCAATTGGTGTGTTACGTGCATTCAGCTATGCATACAATGGTGTAGGTGTTACACAATGGCTGCATGTGTAGTATGCATTGGTATGCCAGTGCAGTATGGACACAGTACCACAGAGTGAGCTGTGATCTGGCCAGAGCACAGGTGTTACCAATGTGACCCATGCCCCTGCATCAGGTGCACACGTTGTGACATGGCGCATGCCATGTCCCATGCACGTGGATGTCTGGCTGCAGCATTGTCACACCATGATATGACCTATGCACAACATAGCAGACATACACACTGTCAGCATATCCGTAGAGAATGTGACACGTCACACTAGTATGGGTGTATGTCACATGGGCCACCACAGGGCCATGTGCACAATGTCTACCACACACAATTGTCAATGAGTCAGACAGACAAGGCCATGGTTGATACCTACAGGCATGTTGCCACACAGCACATCCACAGTGGGTACTCACCATTGCACCCTGTACACACATAGTGGGTTCATCAATGTAGTGGACCCCTGGACATCTGATGTAGTACACCAGTGACATGACATTCCTCTCCACAGCTACTACAGGTGCCTCCAATGTCCACCATATATGTGCTGCTGAGCAGCTGAACTGGCTTACAGACATGGCAATGTAATGCGTCCAGGTCACGCATCGCACAGACACATAGCTGTGTCCTGCTACTGTGCAGTGGCACAGAGCCCGCACCACACACCGCAGCTATGCACACAGCTCACAGCAACGTGCCTACACAGACATCACTGTTACACATACATTGTATCTGTACACTGTACACATAACACTGCACCATGACAGCCATCATGATGTGGTGCATGCGGTGGGACACCATCTTCACCCGTCCACATGAAACCGCACAAGTCTGCGAGGTACATGACATACTGTTGGCAGCCATGTGTAGTCCCAACTTGCCCATGACCACACGGTGTATCACGCTGATGCATGCAAACTACCATGAATGTGTGTACTGCATGCCTACTAAATGACACCTGCCTGTTGTACTGTCCCCACCAGGGCAGTGTACATACTGCCACTATGAATGTCTGGTCTGCATTCACTGGTCTGTGTTGTGTGAATGCTGCATGCCACCTGCATAATCACATGCATGCTGTGTGTGTGTGTGTGTGTGTGTGTGTGTGTGTGTGTGTGTGTGTGTGTGTGTGTGTGTGTGTGTGTGTGTGTGTGTGTGTGTCTGTATTGTAACCGATGGTATGTCTTTGTATTGACAGGTGCTGTAGGTGCCCTCCTGCGGTCAATCTGATGCTAGTGTCCCCACAGATACTAGTGGTGATGAGCATGTGCATGAGGCACAAGCAGGGCCGCCACAGGCAGAGACTGTGCCACTGGAGAACATCACACATACGTCCCTTTCATCCCTGCACACGGTTCAGATGCCGACACATACCCCAACACCGTTGCCCATAGATGACGGTCAGTCAGCGCCTGTTGTCCCCGAGCAGGAATGTGTGGTGGCTGCAGAAGGTGTGGGGACACACGATGTTGCCAGTGTAAGGACTGGTGCAGTGCCACGCAGGCATGTGGCAGGTGCTGCCCGTAGGGGAGCACCGTAGACATACACCTGCCGTCCAGTGCAGCAGCTGGTATAACCAGACGCATGTTCCAGACTGTAATGGCGGCGCAGGCACGCGCTTCAACGGCAGAACCAGGAGGGCAGAGGCTGCAGAGGTCCGCAATCCGTACCCTAAATGACAGCATCCAGGCATTGGCGACGCACAACAGCATCTTGCCGATGTTCTGGATAGGAGATTAAGGATATGGCTGGTCTCATCGACCGAGGCTTGGCCATCCTTGAGCGCGCGCAGTCCGTCCAGGAACACCAGGTAGGCGTGAGGCATAGGGCACGTCGGCGTGTGCCAGCAACACCACCTGCTGCAGGTCAGCGTGCGCGTGCCACTCCCATGCCCACACAGACAGTGATGGCAGCAGCAGCACCGCCGCTGCTACCACACCATCCACACCAGGACAGAGCAGGCCACGTGGGCGTGGCCCTGGACGGCCCCGTCGTGGGCACGTTTCCAGCGGACATGTGACATCGGAGAGTGGACAGTCTGTACCTCCACCCGGTCGTGCCCGTGTGACCCCAGGCAGGCGCGGGTCACTTCGCCGCCGGCAGACACAGTGAGCCGTAACACCTGCACTGTACAGTCAGGGGCTGCCAAGCATACCCCGGGTAGGCATCACAGATGACTGAACTGTGTACACACACACCCACACACAGCAGACACAACTGTAGGGCTCCACCACACCCACATGCAATCTACATAGTCATGCCCACTCAATGCACTGGCCCTTACACACACACATGATGTCATCCATTGGTACAGCCCATGCCTGTGGCACATATATCACCCTGTGCAAATGATTAAGTCTCTGCCGCATAACTGTGAGCCACACCATCAATGCACGGTTAAGCTGACATATTATGATGCACAGGGTGGACACGATAGTGAGAGGTGTATGTGATACCTGTGTCCGCATAGTACGTGCTGTGTATGTTGTGGTGTGTGTGTATGGCTGGTGACAGGTGTGTATGTGATGTGTGTTGTGCACAGACATCATGCAGCAGACATACCATGCAGGACAGGTGCAGCATTCATTGATATGTGTACACAGTATGTGTGGTGGTTACATGTGTAGCACCATGTCGGTGCAGTTCTACCTAATGATACTGATGTTGTACTTGCACGTGTCTACTGGGAGCACTGTACTAGTTCCCCACGTGTAGTCGTGTAGGTGTACCCACAGGCATGTCTGGCAAAATCAGCATAGCACAGTTACCCACATCTGGCATGGACCCCTACATAGGTACATAGGCACACATGAACGTGACAGGATATGTGCCCTACGACATGTGTGGACGTAGCATGACTGTGTGTGGCATCTAACACCCCTCAGGATGGGGATGCCATATCCATCAGTCCCCAGTCCCTGGTCTAGCAGTGACACACAGAGGTTGACTGGCGATAACTATAGTCACACATCCACACGTCAGTAGCAGTCCTGGACAAAGGCAGTCAGGGCCTTTCCTTCACATGGCCTGGCACTCCTCCCGTGTTGTAGTGTGTGTCTGGCCGTTACCCTGTTCCCCAGCACGCCCCACTCATCTTTGGGTTGAGGTGTCTGACAGTCGCTTCTGTGCCCGTGTTCGCATGGGGCCTGGGAGGTGGAATGCCCATGTCACCCAGGTCAGACATGGCCGTGTATGTCCGGCACAGATCACCATCGAGCAGCTGTGCTGTGCAGATCCACAGCCAGTGTCCCCTTGGCCGCAGCACCTTGTGACACATGTCCTAGCACCGCCATCCCCGCCTTGTGGGGCGCTTGCGGTCCTTCCGAAAGTGCTGCAGGCGTCAGGTTAGCTACAGGCCACATGTGCCATTGTATGCGCAGTCATTGCACTGGTGTGTGATGTGTACAGGGGTACAATGAACACCCCTGATGTGGTTGCCATTCCATCCAGACCAGGAGGCCACAATGGAATGTCTTCACACCCACATTGCCATTGTGTGTGTTGACAGAGGTTGCCAACAGGTGTGGTAGCCATTACCCTGAACATGTCCACCATCTTTAATGGCGCACTACCTACATGTGACATTGGGACGAACATGTTCTTCACACTGGGTAGGGCCGCACCTTCTCTGGCATTTGGTAGCAGGCCATGGCTCTGGCACCAGTCAGCCATGTCTATGACCCTAGGTGGATGTTCAGGCAACATGGGGTGCTGGGTATGTCGGTCCGCGCGTATCATCTGCATACCTTGTTCGCTGCTACAATCCCCTATGATTGCATGCACATTGGAAGGTCGGATGCCATATGGCAGGGTGCACAGGAGTGAGCCCTGTGGGCCTCCACTGGGTCCAGATATGAGTGTGACAAAGCACCTTCAGCACCAACCCTGTGTGGTGTGACCTCCAACCTGTGTGAGAAGCATCGGGTGACATATGTCCCCACATGTATGCTGCCGCGCCTTTACATGGGTCCCATGTGGGTGGCCCCCCCCCCCCCTTTTTTTTTCCCAAAAAAACCCCCCCCCCTTTTTCCCCCGGGGCGGGGGGGAGGGGCCCCCCTTTTTATTTTGGGGGGGGTTTTTGGTTTCCCTTTTTTTGCCCCCCCCCCTTTAAAACCCCCAGGGAAAAAAAAGGGGTTGGGGTTTTCGTTAAGCCCCCCCGGGGGGGAACCCCAAAGGCCCTTTAAAAGGGCCCCTTTAAAAAAAAATGGCCAGGGGGGGGAGGGCCTCAAAGAGGATGGGTAGCACAAAGGGGGGGGGGCCCCCGGGGGGGAAACCCAAAGAATTGGGCCCCCCCAAAAAAATTTTGGGGGAAACCCGGGGGGGGTTTTTTTGTTGGGGGATGTATGCATGGAACATGTTGGGGGTTTTTTAAAAAGGGGGCCCGGCCGGGTTTTTTTGGCCCTTTTTTGTAAATTTTGGGGGGGGGTTTTGGGGTTTTTCCCCCGCCTTTCCCCCCCCCCGGGTTTTAAGGGGGGGGTTTAAAAAGGGGGTTTTTTGGGGGGGCCTTTTAAATTTTTTTTAAAAAGGGGGGGGGGTTTTTTTGGGGGGGGGTTTTTTCAAATTTTTCCCCGGGGGGGGGGGGGGGTTTTTGGGGGTTTTTGTTAAATTTGGGGGGGGGTTTGGGGTTTGGTTTTGGGGGGGGCCCGGGGGCCCCCGGGGGTTTTTTTTGGGGGAAAAATTTTTTCCTTTTTGGGGGGGGGGTTTTTTTTTTTTTGGGGGGGAAAAGGGGAGGGTTCCCCTTTGGGTTTGGGGCATGGTTTTGGGGGGTGGGTAAACCCGGGGGGGGTTTTTTTGGGGGGTTTTTTAAAAGGGGGTTTTTTGGGGAACCCCTTCCCGTGCCCCGGAATTTTTGGGGTTTGGTTTTAAAATTTTAAAAAACAAATTTTGGGGGTTTTTTTTTTTTGGGGCCAAGGCCCCCCCCTTTTTTTTGGGGGGGGAAAGGGGGTTTTTCCCCCCCCCCGGGGGGGAAAAAACCCCCCCCCCGGGGGGGGCCCCGTTCCCCTGGCCCCCCCCCCCCCCGGGGGGGGGTTTTGGGGGGGGGCCCCCCCCCTCCCCCCCCCTTTTTTTTTTGGAAACCCCGGGCCCCTTCCCCCCCAAGGGGGGCCCCTTTTTTTTCCCTTTTTAATTTTTCCGCCCCCTTTTTTTGGGGGAAAACCCCCCCCCGGGGGGAAAAAGGGGTTTTTTTAAAGGGCCCCCCGAAAATTTTTTTTTTCCCCCCCCCCCGGGGACCTTTTTGCTTTAAATTGGGGCCTTTGGAAATTTTCCCCGGGGGTTTTTGGGGTGTTGGGGGGGGGTTTTTTTTTGTGTGTGTGTGTTGTGTGTGTGTTGTGTTTTTGTTTTTTTTTGGTTTTAAGCTTTAAAACCCCCCCCCCTTTTTTTTTTTTGGGGCCCAAAAAGGGGGCCCCCTTTTTAAAGGGGTTTTAAATTTTTTTGTTTAAAATTTGGGGCCCCCCCCCCTTCCTTTTTTTTTTTCCCCCCCCTTTTTTTTTTTCCCCCCAAAACCCCCCGGTTTCCAAATTTTTTTGGGGGGGGAAAAAAAAAAATTTTTAAGGGGTTTTTAAAAAAATTGGGGGTTCTTAAATTTTTAAAAGGGGGTTTTTTGGGGGGGCCCCCCCCCCTTTTTTTTTTTCCCCCCCGTTTCCCCAAAAAAGGGGTTTAAACCCCTTTTTTTTTTTCCCCCCCGGGGGGAAACCCCTTTTTTGAAACCAAAGGGGGTTTTTTTTTTTAAAAATTTTCCCCCCGGGGGGGGTTTTTTTCCCCCGGTTTGCGGTTTTTTGGTTTTAACCCCCCCAAAATTTTTTTTCCCTTTCCCCCTTTTCCGGGCCAAAAATTTTTGGGGGGAAAAAAAGGGGCCCCCCTTTTTAAAAGGGGTTTTTAAACTTTGGGGTTTTCCGGGGGTTTTTGGGGGGGTTTTTTTTCCCTTTTTTGGCCCGGTTTGGTTTTTTCCCCCCCGGGGGTTTTTTTAAAACCCCCCCGGGGGGGTTTTTTTTTGGGGGGGGGCCCCCGGGGGGTTTTAAATTTTTAAAAGGGGGGGGCTTGGGGGCCCCTTTTTTTTGGGGGTTTGGGGGGGTTTTTTGGCCCCCCGGGTTTTTTTTTTTGGGGGCCCCCTTTTTCCCTTTTTTCCCCCGGGGGAAAACCCCCTTTTTTTTTCCCCCCTCGGAAAAAGGGGGGTTTTTTTTAAAATGTTTTTGTAAATTTAAAGGGGGGGGTTTTTTCCCCCCCCCCTTTTTTTTTTTCCCCCCCCCTTTTTTTAAATTTTTTTTTCCCCCCCTTTTCCTTGGGAATTTTGGAAAAAGGGGGGGGTTTTTTTTCCCCTTTGGGGGGTTTTTAAAGGGTTTTTTTTCCTGTTTTTTTTGGGGCCCCGGCCCCCCTTTTTTTTTTTTTCCCCCCTTTTTAAATTTTTTTGGGGAAAAATTTGGGGGGCCAAATTTTTTTGGGCCCCCCGGGGGAGGGGGGTTTTTTTTTAAAATGGGGGGAAAAAAAAAGGGGGGGGCCCCCCCGGGTTTTGGGGGGTTTTTTTTTTTTTGGTTTTTTTTTTTTCCCCCCCCTTTTTTCTAAAATTTCCCCGGGGGGGTTTTCCCCCGTTTTTGGGGGCCCTTTTTTTAAAACCGGGGGCCTTTTTAAAATTTTTTTTTTTTAAAAAAGGGGGGGGGTTTTTTTTTGGGTTGTTTCCCCCCCCCCCCCCGGGTTTTTTTCCCTTTTTCCCCCCAAAAAGCCTTTTTCCCCCAAAAATTTTTCCCTTTGGGATTCCCCTTTTTTGGGCCCCGCCCCCGGGGGGGGGTTTTTAAAATTTTTTGGGGGGGTTTTTTTTAAAAAAAAGGGGGGTTCCCGTTTTTGGGGGGGGCCCCCCCTTCCCCTTTTTTGGTTTTAAAACCCTTTTTTTTTCCCCCTTTTTGGGGGGGCCCCTTTTTAAAAGGCCGGGCCCCTTTTTTCCCCCGGGGGCCTTAAATTTTTTTGGGTTTTTGTAGGGTTAGGGGGCCCCCCCTTTTGGGGGGTTTTTTTGGGGGGCCCCCCTTTGGTTTTAAGCCCAAAAACCCCCCTTTTTTTTTTTGGGGCCCCCCCCCTTTTTTTGCCGGGGGTTTTTTAAATTGGGGGGGTTTTTTTTTTTTTGGAAAATTAAACATTTTCCCCCCCCCCTTTTTTTTTTTTTTTCCAAAACCCTTAAAAACCCTTTTTCTTTCCCCAAAAAAATTTTTTTTTTTTTTTTTTTTTTTAAAAGGGGGTTTTTGGGCCCCCCCCGGGGGTTTTTTTTTTTTTTTATTAATTTTGGGGGCCCCTTTTTTTTTTTTTTTTTTTAAAAAAATTAAACCCCAAAAAAATTTTTTTTAAATTGGGGTTTTTTTGGGGGATTTTTTCCCCCTGGGTTAAAAATTGCCCCCTTTTTTAAAAAAATTTTTTTTTAAAAAAAAATTTTTTTTGGGGAAAACCCCGGGGGGTTTTTTTTTTTGGGGCCCCTTTTTTTTTTTTTTTTGGGTTTTTTTGGGGGGGTTTTTTGGGGGTTTGGGGGGGAAAAATTTTTTTTGGGGGGTTTTAGGGGTTTCCCCTCCCTTTTTTTTTTTGGGGTTTTTTTAAAAACCTTGGTTTCCAAATTTTTTTTGGGGGGGGTTTCCCCCCTTTTGGGGGTTTTTTTTTAATTTTCCCCGGCCCCCCTTTTTGGGGGGGTTTTTCCCCCTTTTGGGGTTTTTTTTTAATTTTGGGGGGGGGTTTTCCCCCCGGGGGGAACCCCCCCGGGGTTTTTTCCCCCCGGGGGTTTTTTTTAATTTTTTAAGGGGCCCCAAATTTTAAAAAAGGGTTTTTAAAAAAAAAAGGGGGGGGGGGTTTTTTTTCCCCTTTTTTTTTTGGGGGGGGGGGGGGTTTTTTTCCACCCCCCCCAAAATTTTTTTCCCCCCCCTTTGGGGGTTTCCCCCCCTTTTTTTTAAAAGGGGGGGGGTTTTGGGGAAAGGGGGGCCCTTTAATTTCCCCCTTTTTTATTTTTTAAAAAAAAGGGGGGGGAAAAAGGCCCTTGGGTTCCCCCCTTTTTCCCCCTTTTTTTTTTCCCCTTTTTAATTTTGGGTTTTTTGGGGCCCGGGGGTTTCCCCGGGGGGTTTTTCCCCTTTTTCCCCCCTTTTTTTTGGGGGTTTTTCCCCCCCCAAAAAAATTTGGGGTTTTCCCCCCCCGGGGGGGGGCCCGCCGGGGGCCCCTTT
The DNA here is from genome assembly GCF_019279795.1 of Protopterus annectens. Classification (NCBI taxonomy): domain Eukaryota; kingdom Metazoa; phylum Chordata; order Ceratodontiformes; family Protopteridae; genus Protopterus; species Protopterus annectens. The sequence continues at coordinate 437,787,862 of NC_056738.1, read as the reverse complement.
CCCAAACCCCCCCCATTGGGAAAACCCCCCCCTTTTTTTGGGGTTTCCCTTTTAAACCCAAAAAAATTTTTTTTTTTTTTTCCCCCCTTTTTCCCGGGGTTTTTTTTTAATTTTTAAAAAGGGGTTTTTCCCCAATTTAGGGTTTCCCCCCCTGGTTGGGGGTTTTTTTGGGTTTTTGGGGGGCCGGGGAAGGGCCGGGGTTGGGGGTTTTTCCCTTTTTCCCCCCTTTGTTTTTGGGGTTTAAAAATTTTTTGGGTTTTTTTTTTTTTTCCCCTTTGGGGGAAAAACCGGTTTTTTTTCCCGGGTTTTTCCTTCCCCTTTTCCCTTTGGGGAAAACCCCCCCCAGCCCTTCCCCGGGGGCTTTTTCCCCAAAAAAAAATTTTCCCCCCCCCAAAAGGTTTCCCCCCCCCCCGGGCCCATTTTCATCCCAAAAGGGGGGGGGGGTTTTTTCCCCCTTTTAAAATTTTTTGGGGGGGGAAAAAAATTTTCAAGGGGGTTTTTTTCCCCAAACCCCCGGGGGGGGTTTTTTTTTGGTCCGGGGTTGAATTTTTGGGGGGTTTTGGGGGAAAGGGCCCTTTAAATTTTGGAATTTTAAAGGCCCCCGGGGGGGAAAAAGGCCCCCTTTTTTCCCCCTTTGGGGGAATTCCCCGTTTTTCCCCCTTTTTTTTCCCTTTCCTTTTAAAAGGGAAAATTTCCCCCCTTTAAAAAACCCACCCCCCCCCTTTTTTCCCCAAAAAAAATGGCTAAAAAGGAAAGGAAAAAAACCCCCCCAAAAAAAACCCCAAAAAAACCCCCCTTAAATTTTTTTTAAATTTTAAAAATTTTAAAAAAAGGTTTTTAAAAAAAAAACCCCCTTTTTTTTCCCCAAAATTTTTTTCTGCCTTTTTTAAAAAAAAGGGAAAAAGGAAAAAAAAAAATTTTTTAAAAAATTTTTTGGGAAAAAATTTTTAAAAGGGGTTTTAAAAGTGGGAAAATTTTTGTTTTGGGTTTTAAAAAGGATTTTAACAAACAAAAAAAAATTTTTTAAAAAATTTAAAAAAAAAAAGGGGGGGAGACATCCGTAACCTTCCCGGTTCCCGGGCCCCCCCCCCAAAACCCCCATTTGGGGGGGGGAAAAAACCCCCCCCCCTTTTTTTTTTTTTTTTTTTTTTGTTTTGGGCTTTTTTTTTTTCCCTTTTTTTTTTTCCTTTTCGGGGGGGGCCTTCAGGGTTTTTTTTTTTGGGGGCCCCGGGGGTTTAATTTTATTTAAAAATTTTTAAAAAAACCCCCCCCCCGGAATTACCCCCGTTTCTTTTCATTTTGGCCCTTTTTTTTCCCCCCCCCCGCCCCCGGGGCCCCTTTTCCCCCGGGGGGGGGGTTTTTTAAATTTAAAATTTCCCCCCCTGGGCCCCGGGCCCCCTTTCCCCCCCAGTGGGCCCCCCCATCCCGGGTTTTTTTTGGGGGGGGGGGGTTTTTTTTCCCCGGGGGCCCCCGGGCCCCCCCCCGGGGGGGGGGGGGCCCCCCCCGGGCCCCAAAAACCCCGGGGGGGGTTTTTTTTTTGGGGTTTTTTTTTTTTACTTTAAAAAACCCCCCCGGAAAAAATTACAATTTAAAAAGGGGGGGTTTTTAAAAAATTTTTTTTGGGGGGGGTTTCCCAAAAATTTCCTTTTTTTTTTTCCCCCCCAAAAATTTTCCCCTTTGGTTTTTTCCCGGGGTTTTTTTTTTTTTTTCTTGGGGTTTTTCCCCCCTTTTTTTTGGGGGGGCCCCGGGGCCCCCCGGGGGGTTTTTTTTTTTTAAAGGGTTTTTCCCTTTCCCCGGGGGTTTGGGTTTTTTGGGGGGGTTTTTAAAGGGGGGTTTTTTTAACCCGGGGGGGGGGTTTTTTTCCCCCCCCCAAAAAAAAAGGGGAAAAGGGGGTTCCCCACCCACCCCCCTTTTCCTAACCCCGGGGGGGGGAAAAAGGGGGGGGCCCCTTTTTTCCCCAAAAAAGGCCCGGGGGCCCCCCCGGGGGGGGAAAAACCCCCCCGGGGGCCCGGGGTTTTTCCCCCCCCCCCCCCCCCCTTTTTCCCCCCCCAAAAAAAGGGGGGCCGGGGGTTTCCCACCCCAAAAAGGGGGCCCCCAAAACCCCTTTTTTTAAAAAAAACCCCCCCCCCAAAAGGGTTTAAAAAACCCCCCGGGGGCCCCTACCTTTTTAAAAAATTTTTCTTTTTTCCCCCCCCTTTTTTTTTTTTAAAAGGGCCCCCTTTTTAAAAAACCCCCCCCCAACCCGGCCCCCGGCCCCTTTTTTAAAAAAAAAATTTTTTTAAAAAAAACCCCCCCCCCAAAATGGCCTTTCCCCCAAAAAAAATTTTTGGCCCCCTTTCCCGGGGGGGCCCCCGGGGAGGGGCCCCCTTTCCCAATTCCCTTTTCCCCCCCCCAAGGGGGTTTTTTTTTGCCCCCCCGGGGGCCCCCCCCCCCAGGGGTTTTTGGTTTTAAAAAACCCCAAAATAAACCCCCCAAGGAAAACCCCGGGGCCCCCGGTTTTTAAAAAAAAAATTTTCCCCAAAAAAGGGGGGGGAAAAAACCCCCCCTTTTTTCCCCCCCAAAGGGGGCCCCCGGGGGGGGGAAAAAAACCCCCCCCGGGTTTTAACCCCGGGGGCCCCTTTCCCCTTTTTTGTTCCCTTTTTTTTTCAAAAAAAATTTTTTTTCCCTTTAAAACCCCAAAGCCCCGAAAAAATTTTTTAGGGGGAAAAAAAACCCGAAAAAGGGGGGGAAAATTTTAAAAAGGGGGGTTCCCGGGGTTTTTTTAAATGGGGGAAAAAAATTTTTTTTAAAAAAAACCCCCCCCCCGGGGGGGGGAAAAAACCCCTTTTTGGGGAAAAAAAACCCCCCAAACCCGGGCCCCCAACCCCGGAAGGGAAAAAGGGTTTTTTTTAAACCCTTTTTTTTTTGGGGGAAAAAAATTTTCCCCCCGGGTTTTTTTTTGTTTTAAATTTTGGGGGGAAAAATTTTTTTTTTTTTTAAAAAAATTTTTTTTGTTTTGGGGTTTTTTTTTTTTTTTAAAAGGGGGAAAATACTTTTTTAAAAAATTTTTTTAAAAAAAAATTTTTTTTTTTTTAAAATATTCAAATTTTTTTTCCCCCCTTTTAACAATTTTTTTATTTTTTATGTTTAAAAGTAAATTTTTCCTTTTCCCAAAAAAATTTTAAAAAAATTTTTTTTTAAAAAAAACCCAAAAAATTTTTTTAAAAATTTAAAAGGTTTTTTTCCCAAAAAAAAAAATTTTTTTTTTTTTTGGGGGAGGAAAAAACCCCCGAACCCCCTTTTTTTTTTGGTGGTTTTCCCTTTTTCTTGGGGGGTTTTGGGGGTTTTAAACCTTTTTGCTTTTCCCAGGGGCCCCCTTTTTTTTTATGGGGGTTTTTTAAACCCTTTTTAAATTTTTTTTTACCGGGGGTTTTCCCTTTTTTTTTTTATTTTTTTTCCCTTTTAAGGGGGGGAAGGGGGCCCCCCCGGGGGGTTTTAAACCCCGGGGGGTTTTTAAGACCCTTTTCCCCCCCCCCGGGCCCAAAAACCCCCCAGGGGGGGTTTTGGGGCCCCTTTTGGGAAAGGGGTTTCCCAAAACCCCCCTTTTAAATTTAAAGGGGGGGGGGTTTTTTTTTTATAAAAAAAAAAAAAAATTTTTTCCCCAAAAATTTTTTATTTTTAAAAAAAAAATTTTTGGGGGGGTTTTTTTTAAAAGGGTTTTTGGGGCCCCAATGGGAAATTTTTTTTTTTTGGTGGGTTTCCCCTGCCCCTTTTTTTTGGGGTTTTTAAAGGGTGGTTTTTTCCCCCCTTAAAAGGGAAAAAGGGTTTTCCCTTAAAAAAATAAACCCCCCTTTTCCCCTTTTTTAAAAAATTTTTGGGGGGTTTCCTTTTTTAAAAACCCCGGGGGGTTTTCCCCCTTTTTTTTTTTTTTCTTTTGGGGGGGGGGTTTCCCCCTTTTTTTGGGGGGGCCCTTTTTGGGGTTTCCCCCGGGCCCCTTTTTTTGGGGGGAACGGGGCCCCCGTTTTTCCGGGTTTTTTTGGGGGGTTTTTTTTTGGGGGGGGGGTTTTTTTAAAAAGGGGTCCCTTTGTTTTTTTCCCTTTTTTTAAAAAAAATTTGGGCCCCGGGGGGTTTTGGGGGAAAAAAAGGGAAAAAATTCCCCCCCAAAAAAATTTTTTCCCCCCGGGGGAAAAATTTAAAAAAACCCGGGCCCCCCCCCCCCGGGAAGGGGGGTTTTTGGGGGGCCCCCAAAACAACCTTTCCCGGGTTTTTTTTCCCCCCCTTTCCCCCCCAAATTTTGGGGGGGTGCAATTTTTTGGGGCCCGGGTTTTTTGGGTTTTTTAAAAAAACGTTTTTTAAAAATTTTCCCCCAAAAATTTTTTTTAAAGGTTGGTTGGGGGGGAAAATTTTTTTAAAAAAATTTTTGGGGCCCAAAAGGGGTTTTTTTTTAAAAAAAGGGGGGGTTTTTTTTTAATTTTTTAAAAAAAAAAAATTTTTTTTTTGTTTAATTTTTTCCCCCCCCAAAAAAAAGGGTTTTTTTTCCCAAAAAACCAAAAAAGGTTTTTTTTAAATTTTCCCCCCCCTTTTTTTTCCCCCCCAAAAAAAAAATTTTTTGGGCCCTTTTTTTCCAAGGGGGGCCCCCCTTTTTTTTTTGGGGGGGGGGTTGCCTTTTTTCCCCCCCAAATTAAAGGGAGGGTTTTTTTCCTTTTTTTTTTTTTTGGGGGTTTTTAAGGGGGGCCCCTTTTTAAAGGGCCTTTTAAAAAAATTTTTTAACCCCCCTTTTTTTTTTGGGGGGGGGTTTTTTTTAGGGGCCCCGGGGAAAAGCCAACCCCCGGGGGGGGCCCCCCAAAAACCCCGGGGTTTTTTTTTAAAAGGGAAAAAGGGGTTTTAAAAAAAACCCCGGGGGGAAAAATTTTTTGGGGGGCAAACCCGGACCCGGGCCCCCTTTTTTTTTAAAAATTTGGACCCTTCAAACCCCCAAAGGGGGGGGGGTTTTGATTTTGGGGCCAAAGGGGGTTTTTTTTTTTTTAAAACCCCAAAAAATTTTTTAAAAGGCCCCCCCAAAATTTTAAAACCCCGGGCGGGCCTTTGGGGAAAATTTTTTTTTCCTTTTTTTTGTTTTTGGGAAAAATTTCTTTTTTTTTTTTGGGGGGGGCCCTTTTTTTCCCTTTTAAAAGGGGGGGGGGTTTTTAAATATTTTTTCAGGGGGGTTTTTTTAAAAACCCCCCCCCCCCTTTTTTTTTTTTTTTCCGGAAAATTTTCCCTTTTAGGGTTTTTTTTCCCCCCCAAATTTCCAAAAATCTTTCTTTTAATTCCCCCTTTCTTTCCCCCCCCCCCTTTTCCCCTTTTTTTTGCCCCCCCAAAATTTTTTTAAAATTTTTTTTTTTTTCCCCCCAAATTTTTTTAAAATTTTCCCCCCCCTTTTTAAAAAAAATTTTTTTCCCCCCCCCAAAAAAAAAAATTTCCCTTGGGGGGTTTGGGCCCTTTTTTCTTTTTTAAAAATTTTTTTCCCCCCAAAAAAAAAAAAAAAAAAACCCCCCCCCCGGGGGTTTTTTGGCCAAAAAAATTTTTTTTTTTTTCCCTTTTAACCCCCAACCGGGCCCCCCAAAAAAAACCCGGGGGGGGGAAAAAAAAAAAAAATTTTTCCCCCCTTTTTTAAAAAACCCTTAAAAAACCCCCCGGTTTTGGGAAAAAGGGAAAAATTTTAAAAAGGGAAATTTTTTTTTTTTTAAAAAAAAAAGGGGGGGGGGCCCGTTTTTTTTAAAAAGGGGGTAAAAAAAATATGGGGGTTTTTTTAAAACGGGGCGGGTTTTTTTTTTTTTCCCCAAAAAAAAGGGGGGGGGGGAAAAAAACCTTTTTTTTAAATTTTTTTAAAAAGGGGGGTTTTTTTAAATTTTTTTTTTGGGTTTCCGGCTTTGGGGGGTTGTACCCTTTTTTTTTTTGGGGCCTTTTTAAAAAGGGGGTTTTGGAAAAATTTTTTTTTGGGGTTTTTTTTGGGAAAAAAATTTTTTTCCCCCCCCTTTGGGGGGGTTTTAATTTACCAAAAACCCCCCCCAAAAATTTTTAAACAAAATTTTTTTTTAAAATTAAAAACCCTTTTTTTTTTATTTTAAAAAAAAATTTTTTTTTTTTTTCCCAAAAATTTTTTTTTTCCCCCCCCCCAAAAAGGTTTTGGGGTTTTTTTTTTTTTTAAAAAAAAAAAAAAATTTTTTTTTTCCCCCCTTTTCCCTTTTGGGGTTTTTTAAAAACCCCCGGGGGGCCCCCCCCCCTTTTTTTTTTAAATTTTTTGGGGTTTTTGGGTTTTCCCCCCCCTTTTTAAAATTTTTTCCCCCCCCTTTCCCCCTTTTTGGGGCGCCGGGGGGGGGGTTTTGGGGGAAAAAAACCAAAAATTTTTTTTTTTTGGGAAAAAAGGAAAGGGGGGGGGGGGGGTAAATTTGGGGGTGGCATTCCAAAAAATTTTTTTCCTTTTTTGGTTTTTATTCCCAAAAAGGGGGGGGGGAAAGGGGGGGGGGGTTGGGGAAAGTTTTCCCTTTTTTTTTTGGGTTTTTTCCCTTTTTTTTTTTACCCCCGGGGGGCCCCAAAAAAAATTTTTTTGGGGGTTTTTTTTTTTTGGGGGTTTTTTTTTTTTCGGTTTTTCCCCCCCCCCGGGGGGGCCCAAATTTTTTAATTTTGGGGCCCCTTTTTTTTTTTTTTTTTCCTTTTTTCCCCCAAATTTTTTTTGGGGGGTTTTTTTTTTTTTTTTTTGGGGGGGGGGGGTTTTTTTTTTTTTTTTTATTTAAAACCCCCCCCCAAAAAAAATTTTTTGGGGGAATAAAAATTTTCCCAATTTTTTTGGGGGGGGGGGGTTTTTTTTTTGGGTTTTGGGGCCCCCCCCTTTTTTTCCCCCCCCGGGGGAAAAAAAAACCCCCCCCCCCCGGGGGGGTTTTTTTCCTTTTTTTTTTTTTTTGGGTTTCCTTTTCCCTTTGGGAAAAAAAAAAGGTCCTTTTAAAAAAAATTTTTTTTAAAATTTTTAAAAGGGGTTTTTTTAAAACCCCTTTGGGGCCCCCAAAAAAAAAATTTCCCCTTTCCCCTAGGGGCCCGGGGTTTTTTTTCCCCCCTTTTTAAATTTTAAAAAAAGGGGGGCCCCCCCTTTTTTCGGGGGGTTTTTTGGTGGTTTTTTTTTTCCCTTTTTGGGGGCCCCCCTTTTTGGGGCCCTGGTTTTTGGGGGGGGATTTTTTTTTTTTTGGGGGGGGGGGGGGGCCCCCCCCCTTTTTTTCCCCCCGGGGAAAAAAAGGGGGGGGGGGGGCCCCCCCCCCCCCTTTTTTTTGGGGGGGGCCCCCGGGGAAAAGGGCCCCCCCCCTTTTCCCCCCCTTTTTACCCCCCCCCCCTTTTTTTGGGGGTTTTTTTTTTTTTTAAAAAAAAATTAAAAAAAACAACCCCCCCCCAAAAAAAAAGGGGGGTTTTTTCCCCCTTTTTTCCCCCTTTTTTTAAAAAAAAAAATTTTTTTTTTTTTAAAAAAAAAAAATTTTTTTTTGTTAAAATTTTTTTTAAAAAACCCAAAAAAAAATTTCCCCCAAAAAAAAAAAAAAAATTTTTTTTAAAAAAAAAGGGGAAATTTTTTTTTCCCCCAAAAAATTTTTTTTTTAAAATTTAAAAAATTTTTAAAAAAAAAAATTAAAAAAAAAAAAGGGGGGGGGGGGGGGGGCCCCCCCTTTTTTTAAATTTTAAAAAATTTTAAATTTTTTTTTTTAAAAAAAAATTTTTTTAAAAAAGGGAAAAAAAAAAAAAAAAGGGAAAAAGGGGAAAAACCCAAATTTCCCAATAAAAATTTTTTTTTTCTTCCCGGGGGGCCCCCCTTTTTTAAAAAAAAAAAATTTTTTTTTGGTTTTTTTTTTTTTTTCCCCTTTTTTTTCCCCAAAAAAAATTTTTCCCCCCCTTTTTTTCCCCCCAAAAAAAAAACCCCCTTTAAAAAATTTTTTTTTTTTTTTTTTTTTAAAAATTAAAAATTTTTTTTTCCGGGAAAAAAATTTTTTAAAAAAAAATTTTTTTGGGGGGGGTCCATGACAATTGCCTACTGGACAGTAGTATGGGGCTGTACACATTACACACCTACATTTAGCATTCTCCGGAGTATGGTTTGCATTATTAGCGGAGACTGAGGCAGGTGATACGCACACATCCCTCCCACGTGGCGGGAGAAAGTATTGCCTGCGAAACAACACCGAGCACAGAGTCTACATACCCAGGATCCCTTGACTGCAACAATTGACAGTACCCATTACACATCCGTCATGTGTGCGGAGGTGTGATGTGGATGCAGTTCTATGGACCCGGTACCCTGGGTATTTCTGTGCATCTGTGCTGCATTACATGGACAGCTATCAGCAACATTAAACACGCTTGCGGTGCATATGTGTACCTGTGGCGACAATGAGTTCAGGTGCAGCGTTGGAATAACACATTATTCGATTCTTTCCACAATTTTTGGGTCCTACAATGGACACCACTGTGCATATGTAAAGTGTAGAGCTTGTCGGACTGTGTCCTTGTGGGCAGTGGGTACTCTTTTATGCTACCATTTTGATATATATCTGGGTAATGTTTGTCCTGAGATATCAGGACATTTGACATGTGTTCGGTTTATTTACAGGACACGGCTGGCCAGAGAGGGCATATCCCTCTCAGGGTGGAACAGGTGTTTACCTTGGAACATATGCATCGGATTTTCAGCGGTTACAATGTTTCAGTAACGGTATGTTGCCTAATATACCATCAATGTCATATTTATTACCCCATTTTGCTGCGTAACTCACATTATGTGCTCTCTGCGATTGCATATTGTTCACGTCACCCGTCAAATGCGGATCACATGATCTGTTGCTTCAATAATCTCCCATATCCTCTACACGACTGCTAAGTACCCTTCTGTCATAACACGTGTGTCTCCTTCCCTGTATCCACTGTAGTGTCTACATTCACTATTTACTCTGCTGTGTGTTCCCCTGACCTATGTTCAGATTTAACAGTATGTGGGTAGGTCTTCGACCCGATATCACTACTGTTAACAGAAACACAATGTAGTCTGGTCCCTGATCTACAATAGACACAAAAAGGCAGACACTCCTTAGCTGGGCCTCCTGTTTAAGGCTGCACGTTTTCTTCTTGGGATCCAGTTTTCCGCTTTTAAGCCACAGATCAGACAGTAAACAGCCTCTTTACACACAACAATTCAGTCGGAGGTCTTTTCAGTCAAGAAGAACCATTTATGCATATTCTCCAGCGTACATGTCTAACCAGCCATGCACTCTGACCTGTAGCTTACCAAGGAATTCCGGATTACAAGGATCACGATGTGAAATAAGTTGTTACAACCAGACTGTAGTTATCAGTAGACTTTTCTAAGTGACAGCCGATAACACAGGAGGCTCGGGTTTGGACAGTTTTAGTAGTGTACACAGGCAGGCTAAATAATGTACAGTCCAAGTATGGGAGTTTTGTCTGACTCTATACAGTAAGCAGTTTCTTTATATAGTGTTTACAATCAGCATTTGCCCAACTTACTGGCGTGGTCGGTCACAGGGCATTTCCATCACTATGGTCCGCAATAGTCTATACATACGTGGGTGCTGGGCTCGTGCTTTTAAATTGTTTTCTCATGGGAATAACACAGGCTTGCAAGGCACCTTGTACATTACAGTATCCTTTTGTGATTGTAGCTGTTTCAAGGACCCTAGACTGTTACGATACAGTGGACAGTTAATTTCTTGATCGTTGCTTTGTCTGTGTGGTAGGGAGTTGTACTGCTATCTTCCATTGAGCTCACAAGGCCATCCTCCTCTAGGGAAGGAGTGCTGTTATGCATGTACATACATTTATTGTTCTGTAACCCAGCAAATGATTAATGATGACAGACATGAGGCTGCTGTCCTGCTTACTGCCAGGTTCAGAATTCCATCACAGTACAGCTTAGCTTCACCAATTACATGCAGGCTTAGTTCTGCTGCCATATTATGCGGTACAATTCAATACATTATATAGTATTTAGTGTAAACTGGAACTTCATATGTGTTTCTATATATTTTATGAACAACATCCATCCAGCCATATGCATGTTGTTCCATCCTTTACCTTGACCGTGTGTATTTGTCCGTCCAGCCACGCTCATCTCCACATGTGATGTCCCAGTTTCCCCTTCTTTGCCTGTAGCACCCTGTTAGGATGTCCTGTGTGTTGGGCACCTGTTCCGCTATATGTGATCGACTTCACTGCAGAGATGATCGTCGATGCGGTGGTCCACCGACCAGACTTGTCCACATGTGTACACTTATGTGCACCGTGTCGTATGCAAACCTAGATGGTTTGGACGGGTACATACTACATGCGGATGTACAAATTCTGCTGACACATTCACATGCAGCCATTTACATATCTGTACCTGCGGTGGGTTGCTGACATGTGGGGTGCGTATTTGCCCGTGGCATTGCCTAACACAAACATCTTACCACAGTTCAGGTATGCACATTGTGTGTGGTTGTATAGCTGCACACGGATGCTAGCAGGTTTGGGTGCAGGGGTATACATGGGTGTGACTGACATGTACAATGAGGCTATTGTGTAGTACATCCGAATGCATGTGTTCTGCTTCTGGATATTACACTTCATCATACACCATCCGGTGTATGCAACAGAGATGTTGCTGGGTCTGGGATATGTTGCTATGCACATGTTTGCCTGTGTTTGGGGTATCTTGCTTCCTTACTGTTGTTATGTCGGCACAGCTACCCGGCTATGTACTGTCACTACTGCTTGTGACCATTATGGTTGGCACCTTTTCCAATGCCCATGGTGGGGCATGTTATGTGAACACCGATATTTGCAGGACTACACATACCCAGGGCTAGTGCAGTAGACAGAACTTCACTTGTTTGCCATACTATGAGCCTATTCTGTTAGCGTTTGGGTTCCTTATTTATTTTCTTATGCCATGTCTGTGTTCCATACCGTAATGTATATGTTTTATGCTACTATTTACATGTATATTGCGGAATTTGCGTGGCAGGGGATCGAGTCATTTTCCATTTTACGATTGTTGCAGGGACACCATTGTCCAATCAGGGTCTGTCCATGGCACTTTGGGACAGCAAGTAACCCTGGTGACCATGCCCATGTCGCTGCTGGGGTTTCCACCTTTTCCATTTTCCGATCTGGGATATTTCCGGGACTCACATCTGCCTTTACAGGCCGACACATACAAACGGTCACTATATAGCATAGAAATTCACTTGTTTGCCTAAATAATTTGCTTATTATTGTGGCAATATCCTTGCTTATTCTGTTTATAGTGTCATTTCGGTATTTCTGTTACAGAAATAACCAATTCATGCTACCATTACATTACATACGGGATATCATTGTGTCCTACATTCGTAGCACATCAGCCATTTCTAATACGTAATTTTGGGACACAACTGTCCATGGAGAGACTGCCCCAAACACAGTGGGACAGGTGGTGACCTTAGTCGCTGCTCCTATGTCGGTGCGGCGCTGACATCGACTGTACACCTTCTCTGAGTGTAAACACTGACAGTACATTGCGGGGGCGGTCTTATCGTATCCTTTGCTCCTTGAACGGGTACACTTATGCCTTGGTGGCTTCTATTTGCTTCTCCGTTGATTTGGAACGGGGACTATGTTGCGTACTGTCCGTGCGTTTCATTCTGCACGGGACCTGGCTGCTGCCATTACTATTGTGGGCGGACCGTGGCTGTCAGCACATTAGGTTGCTCACCTCCTGCCGGCTTTGACACGCCTCCAGACGCATCCTACCTGGGCTCGCTCACGTACACTACGCACGTGTCTGTGATTCCGGTGCACTCTCATTAATATGTATATGGCGCTACTGCGCCGGATATTCCATGCACCGCCGGCGCAGGCCTTACGCCGGCCTTGCGCCGAGCTTCATGAATCCCGGGGACAATGTAGTTCCAGCATTTGACCCTGCATCTATCTTCTTTTTATAAGCAGTGTTCATCATATTCTTTCTTGTATGTAAAAAACAACATTTTTACATTAAATCTGAATTAAATATGAATTTAATCTCCATGTAAAATACCATATATGAGTGCAATATAACTACCTGTAGTGTAATTACAGCTTTACAAATAAAATGTTATTCCATTTTATAGAAGCAAATACAAATGCAATGGAATCTCATTTTTTGCATGCCTTAGAAATTGGACATTTCGGATATCACACAGCTTCTGATTGACAAAATGTGTCCCAAAAGTCACACATGTTTCAGAAATTGCACATCACCTGGCTTGTGAACCAACCAGTCGGTGATGGGTTTCTGCAGTGTGCAATTGACGCTTCTGGCTCTGCCTCATTTGTTTACTTTTTTAGCAAATATTAACATTTTCAGTGTTATTTACCTAAAATGAATAGCAATGGCTCAAAAATCAAGTGCTGAACATATGATTGGTAAAAGAAAAGTGAACAGAAGTACAAGTGAAGTGAAAAAACAGACGATTTCCACTAGTGAAAGTGGTGAAGGATGCTTTGAGCTTGCCAAAGCATTTGGTGTGGCTAAATTGACAATATTTAGAAAAAGAAAAGAGATCACAACACACCAGAATCAATTTACCTAATGTCCATGGAGGGTGTCTCACCTTCCTAACAGTAGCCTCACTCCACCATCCCTTCCTTTTCTGCAACTTCCACGTGTGCCAGGAAACTCCACTTTGTATAGGAAAAGTTTTAATTTCTCTTTGTTTTTATTATGTTTTTTAATTATATGTATTACATAACATTATCATGTATTTTCTGGTAGAAAAAATATTTTGTTCAGTCACTTTTGGTGGCCTGGAATGGATTAATTAAATTTACATGCATTTCAGTCAGAAATACTGCTTCAGATCACATACATTTCTGCATATCCTACTCACCCATGAAGCCAATTATATGTTTGAAAACCAGGGTCCCAATGTATTCCAAAATCTGGAAAAATATGAAATGTGGAACTCTTCCTGTCTCGAGCATTCAGAATAAGGGATTCTCAACCAGTACTAACATTTTAAAAGCAGCCCTGATTGTCCCTGATTATTTCTTGATTTGTTCCTGATTGGTTGAGAGCTATGTGCTGGTGTACTACTAAAAATGAAATAACCAACACCAACAACTTACTAAACAGAAAATATCCATTTTAATGGTAGCTATTAGCTAATTTATTAATTACTGAAAAACTGGCAAATATTTTAGAAGTCAGGTGTGCATGCATAAAGAATCTACATTAAATAGTCATTCCCAGCACGTTCATTGACTGAGAATTTGTATTTGTATTTATTTTCGAGGTAGAGCACTGATCTCCATAGACCTTTTTCACACTCAGCCCTGACTTGCTCAGAATCACACAGTTGGGAATGGTGGCTAAGGGAATCAAACCTCCTATTCAACCCCAAGAAAACTAAGTTAATGCTTTTTACCTCAGCAATTAAATCAAAAGCAATCTTACCGTAAAGTCAGCAAATAATGCTGTCGTTATAACTGTAACTCATAGTAAGCTTCTAGGTCTTATAATAGATGATAATCTCAGGTATGGCCAGCATACACTGCACACCATTAAATCTACACACCAGAAACTGGGCTCCTTTTATAGGATCAATGGATTCCTTACAGATACTGCAAGAAAAACTCTAGCCACCACCTTTTTACTGCTAACTCTCTTATAATCCTCTCCTATCCTAACAAACTTAAAGAAAGCAACCCGCCTACTGCTACTATAACATGACTGAATTTGCCACCAATCTCCCTCATAGGACCCACCATTGTCTTAGTTTAAAGCAATTAAACTGGCTTGAATTGTACAACTACTTAACATATTCACAACTAACTACAGCATACAAAGTAATTTCATCATCCAGAAAAATGTCCTACACTACAAAACTTATTACCGCCCTACTATTCAGAAAGGGACCTCCACTCTATTAACAAATTCTTATTATTTACAAATAAGTCAAACAATGTTGCAGGAGGCTCAGTCTACTTCCAGTGCATTGTTAAATTCTGGAATAGTATCCCCACACAAATAAAACTCTCTGCCAACCACTGCTTAAACAGCATCTTAAACTATCCTGGTCCTGCACATGCTCATCACAACGTTAAGACTTTGTGTTCAGCATACGATACTCTCCAAATACTCTCCTTAAACAGAATATACTCAGCCTCTCACTGAAATGACAAAACAATTTTTAAACATATCCGCTGCCTGCACCATCCACTAAGCTGCACGTGGGCTTTCTCTGTAGTAACGTCCACCTCTGTAAAACCTTAGACTGTACAAATGTAACTACAGTATGTGTATAAATGTAAATACAAATGTAACTACACTGTGTTTAACTGGAACTTAGTATAATGCAGTGTAAGCAAATTGAGCTTTTCTCCCCAGGCCTCTGCTGAAAATGGGTAATACCCATATGGATTTTCCGAGTAAACAGACAAATAAAAAATAAATGTTTATGCCAAGATTGATGAAATATGCAGAAATTCTCCAAAAGCAGTGTATCGGCAAAGGAAGCCACTTAAGAAGTTAATGTCAAATTGGTCATAACACACACATATCATGAAAATTTAGCTTATGTGCAGACTGCAAACCAAAGATTGTAAAACAACGTACAGTCCCCGAGGGATTCAAAATCCCAAACAATGTAGTGACACAGTAAAAACAATTGCTTGACTACATTGACTCATTGAAGGCATTGGAATAAAGGCATTAGCTGTACTTTAGTTTGGACTGATGTGCACCGCAATGCTTAGGTGATTTGCTTGACTAAATTAGTGCATATTCAAAGACTATTCTTCATTTTTGCCATAGGAAAGGTTATTCTCTATGGGCATATATAGCCATCAACATTGCTCTCTGGTAATTGTTGTGCAAGGTATGACCAGAGAAAGATTACTTTGAATTATAAGCCCTTTGTAGCCATGTGTGTGTGTGTGTGTGTGGTGTGTTTATTGTTTTTGACTATTATATGTTGGAAATGGGCAGAAATGAAAATGAAAAGGGAAGCAAGCAGAGGGTAGAACATTAGGTGAGCAAATGAAGAATCAGCAGGTAGGGCCGTTATTTCAATGTGGGTACAGTTTATGACCCCTAGTAGCTCAGGAAAATGTGCTATGTATACAGTGGATATAAAAAGTATACACACCCCTGTTAAAAGGCCAGGTTTTTGTGATATAAAAAAAATGAGACCGCGATAAATCATTTCAAAACTTTTACCACCTTTAATGTGACCTATAACCTGTACTATATTGGTACTATATTGTAGTGAACACATGTGTTCAAGTAAAAAAAATGTCTTCTAGAATAGGAGGGTCACACGTATAGTACCACAATACACAGGAGGTTCAGGTTAAAAAGTTTACTAGTGTACACCAGGAGGCAAAAAACATACAAGTACAGAATTTTGTCTAACATGAAACAGGAAGCACACAATTTTATATAGTCTTTACATTCAAGCTGTGCCCACCTTACTGACGTGGTATGTCACAGGGCATCTACATCACTTTAGCTTATAGTCCTCTATTCATAAAAACTGCTGATGCTGTATATTTTAAAAAAGTTTTCCTCTGGTAACAATACGGCCTTGCTATCCACCTGGTCAGACATAATGTCTTTCTGTAAAGTTACTTCTTCAAGGTTTCACATCAGTTCGAATACAATAGTGGATTCAATCTTCTAATACACATCTTTGTTCACTGTAACACTTTCCCACCAGCTGCATGCTATCTTAGTAACACATATACAAGGCCAAATCATCCCAGCAGGAAAGAGCAGAAGATTTTATTATTTCACATATTTAATTTCCTGACCCAGCAGATAATCACTTGTGAAAAGCATAAACATTAAAACTTGCTAAGCTGGTAGGGTTACCACCTGTCCCACTTTGCGAGGGACAGTCCCTCTTTGGACCGTTGTGTCCTGACAAAAAATTGCAAAAATGTCAAATGTCCTGAGATTTTAGGACAAAATTATTTCCTATATTTTATGTAATGGTTGCATAAAACAGTTATTTTGTATCTAAAATACCTAAATGTTATAAGAAACAGAATAAGCAACTAAAATGCTACAAGAATAAGCGTTTATTTAGGCAAAAAAGTTAAGTTCTATCCTTTGTACAGACCGTGGGTATGTGTCGGCCTGTAAAATCTGATGTCTGTACCAAAAATGTCCCACTTTGGCCTTTCGAAAAGGTGGCAACCCTATAAGCTGGCAACTGCCAGGGTCGGAGGTCAGTTTGCTTCAAGCCACACTGCAGTTTCAAAACTACTTACATTTACACATGAATTAATCCTTTCTGTTATATGATGAATAGAATAAAATACATTACATACTACTTTGTTTTTAAACTAGTATTTCACATATACTCAAATACATATTTTTCTAACACACACGTATATTACCACAAGGCCTTCGAGTCTTCAAGTTTCCAAATGGGACAGCTCGAGATTCCGATTTGTTCCATGAATTAACCAAGATTTACAACACTGCAGGAATCACAGTAATAAAATCTCTTATTAGACATCATCAGAGAAGAATTGATGTTTTAAGAAAAAAAATAGAACAGCTTCTTAATGTTATTATACTACATCAAGATTTTGAAATTTTCAGCCACTTATTTGACAGCATAGCCTCTAGAATTAGTAGGTGGGTAGCCGCTATCACTCATACAAAAAGGCACAAATTAAATTGTGACTTAAAGCAATATCAGAGCAGTGTGGCATACAGCATCTACAAGGATAGACATTGGCATAAAAGTTTTAAGCGTACAGGAAGGGTCAGTCAGCAATCACCCCCCTCCGACCCAGGTTAATCACCATGCTTCAGAGGTTAACACAGAGCAAAGACCTTGCACTGCTGGTGCTTCTCGTATCACCGATATTGTACTGAGTCCTCAACCATCTTTATCCCAATATCAATGCATTTTGCCGAATATGGGAACTAGCACAACTGATACTTCTCTTAATACGGACATTGTACAGAGTCCTTTAGTAGCACAACAATCTTTTTTATCCCAAGATCAATGGAATGGGCTGAACACTGGGCAGAAGGCTGGCAGGAATGTGAGAGGGAGAGGAATGAGGAAGAGCAGGGGACATGGAACGAACAGATTAAGTTTCACCGAGACAAGAATGACAGAAAGGAGCTCGACAAGGAAATGAAGGAGGAAGATCGACAAGCAGTACCTTCCAGTGCTGCGTTTAACAAATAGGCAACTGACACCAGCACACTTACAGGTACTGAATAATAAAGGGTTCACTTTTATTCCCTCACAAAGAGCGAACATTACCAATGTTTTATTAGACTTAAGATTATTTTTTAAGAAAATTAAATTTGAAACTGTATTTTCATGAGGAAGAAAAATACTGAAGATGTTACTCAAATAGATGTTACTAGCTATGCTCCAGGATTCAAAAAGAAGAGTTGTTTTAATCCAGTTTTAAACAGCACCTTACACACTTTTTTGAGAGTTTGCGAACATGATGTAAGGGAGTTTTTAAACTATAGAGTTACAACAGATGGTTTAACCTGAAACCACAAGAAAGACGAGCACCAATTGATTTTAAATATGACAGGCAATTATATAATGAAAGCAGATAAGGGCACGGGATTAGTGGTAATGGAACAGAGTGTTTCTACACAAAAAATTGAAAACATGCTAGTGGACAATCAGTTTTATAAAGAAGTGACCTTGGATTATATTTATTCCCATTTTGCCTGCATTGACCGTTTATTGCAAAACTTAGAAACTAACCAACACATTTCTCTGGAGGAATACCAATACCTTTTAGTTACAAATCCTAATCTAGGGAAACTTTTTGGTATTACAAAAATTCACAGAAATGACACTGACCCACCATTCAGACTTATCATCTCTAATAAATGCACTAAAACTGAAAATATTTCTGAATATATTGATGGAGTTTTGAACCCACTATTACAGTCTACTCGGTTTTATACTAAAGACTCTTGGGGGTTCCTGGATGAACTTTACAAATATAGGCTTGATTTCCCCAAATGCACCCTGGTTACGGTGGATATTGTCACTCTATACACTAACATACCCCATCGAGAAGGACTTAAAGCCTTGGAGTTTTTTCTTCTTAAGTACACAGGGTTCGCGAAGAGTTAACACTGATTAGTCCAACAACTGCAGTTCCAACAGGTCAAAGGTGTAGCAATGAGGTCTAAAATGGCCCTAGCTTTTGCTAACCTGGTGTTAAGCACATGGGAGTTGGAGACTCTCATTTTTCTTCCTGGTTTCAGCAGTATTCACCTCTATAGGCATTTTATTGATGACCTTTTTTTTTTTTTTTTATGGGAAGGGTCTAAAACTGATCTGGACATTTTTATTGTTGTTCTTTCCAAAAGCATTTCCTATCAGGACTTTGTAGTTTCTGGCTACAGATCAGAAGTCTCTTTCTTAGGCACCACTTTATCAGTGAATGGAAATTCTGACACACTCAGTTCCAACATGTTTGGAAAAAACACCTACAGAAACAACTTCTTAGACTTTAATAGCCAACATCCTTTTTTATTAAGAAAAATTTTGTCAAAGGACAGTTTATCAGATTTTCCAGAATTATCGATGATAAATAGATCTTTCGTACAGAATGTGAGTTTCTATCTCAAATGTTCTTCAATAGACATTACCCATGACAGCTTGTACAAGACATTTACAGTGAAGTGGCCTTAGAAAGACAATAAACACAAACCCATCCTGTTATATGGGTTTGAAA